>NW_008824108.1:385533-406486 GCF_000699105.1 Pygoscelis adeliae | reverse complement strand
GCGAGTGGTTGTGCGATGCTTAGTTGCCAGCTGGGGTTAAACCACAACAAATTCCTGATCACAAGCTACAGATTTCAAGCAATGAGAGAGCTGAGAAGTGATAATGAGATAGCAGTGTTCATTGTCCTTGTCCATCTCTGCTCCCTTTGACGTCAAGGATCATTTTATCACAGATAACCGTGGAGCAATTTGGTTCACTGCAGATGCCACTTCTGCTCTGAACAGGACCCTCCTTTTCTTTCCTCACCCAAACCTACACCTCTCCCTGGCTGGACGGACATAAAATGCTTTCCAAAATCCCTGTTCCCAGCAGTAGCACCCCTAGAGCTGTCTTGTCTCCAAGCGACTGGCAGCTCCTTCTTCATGTTGCTGTTTCTCTCTGTGCTCTCAGTGAAGTGGGAGTCAACTCTGCACGTCAAGGGCTGCTTAGATCAGAGAAGCAGCCCTTCACCGAGCAAGTCAATAAACTCCCCAGATTTTCTTTCCAGCCAAAGACTTAGACTCTCCAAGTGAGTAGTCAGCTGCTTGATAGTGCGCCACTCAAGAATACATAACATTTTTAACACGTATCAAATTTCCAACATGATGAGGTCTGCAATTATTTCGCCATTTAACATCCTGCTTTCACTACCGAAGTTTTCTGTATTTGTGCTTCCAGCTACACTTTTCTAACTTGATGTCTTAAAAAACAACACTGTTTCAGAACAATAATAAATAGCCTCAGGTTACCACTTTCACCCTAACAGAAACAACTGTGCAAACCTGAAGAAAACATAAGAAACTGAGAATTTATTTTTTTTTAAATACAGATCTCTCATTGGTTTTTTTGTTTGTTTGTTTTCCAAAGGAACTTACTGGGGGTAAATTGAGTTGTAAGACATGGTCTGGGGAACGAAGTATTGGAGGCAAGGCTGTGCAACTATCTTCTCAGTGCTGGATAAGGGCAATATTAAATAGGACTAATGAGCTTGAGTGAGTCAAATGACCTTTCTTCATTTGCTACAAACAGCTTTGTTCCTATAATTCAGTTGGTTGTATGTATCCTATGGTTCAGTAAAGGTTGTGCAGCTCATTCACTGTATTTTTTTACACCAGAAATTAATAAATGAGGCCACAGTGTTCTGCATCTATTCAGTGACCCACTGGTAAGCAATTTTTGCTACCTGCCTACTATTTGAATGAAGGCTTGTGCTGCTGAAGCCTTTCAGTAACATCATAAGGAACGATACATAAAGCCACTCAAGAGTGTCAATCATGCCTTCAAACAGCTTGTTCCACAGATAGTTGTGTGTCCCCCAGCACTGTCACCTTCTCAAAATAATGCTGTATAGCCACACACTGCTAAAGTATACAGGAACGGGCTTCCACAGAGATTTTTTTCTTTTTTTTTTTTTTTTTTTTTGTACAAAACATGCCTGCAAACAGGGAGAAAAGGGACATATTAAACTCTGGGTGTATGAATTCATTACGACTGATCTAAGCAATCTCAAAAAAAATAGGGGGATAAAGGATTTCAAACAAGTTGCTGTCCTGTCTTCACTGTTCTTCTCAGGACAGTGAAAATGTCCAAATTCTCATCCAATATTGTCTTTCAAAATACAGAGTTCAGTATTCTCCATCATATGTAAATGTCACTTTTCTCTCTCTTGAAGAGAAGGAAAAGAAGACTCAAGTAATACCTTTTTGGAAGCATGTTTCTTATAGCCAGTTTTTCCCAGAGACCTGACCAACCTCCAGGTACACTTCTTAAGACTCTGGCATCCTGATTATTCAATGTATGCTGCCGCTGTCATCTGGCCTATACATACAGGTGTCCTTCCCAAGGAAAGAAATGTACGTGGGGGATAAGGATGAGTGACCATGCAGGTCTCACCCCTGCACAAAACTGGGGTTCAGTGGTTCTGAAGCTCTCCTCTGGTTTGATGCAGCTATTTTTAGAGGACTGTGATGAAGAGAAGGGATTTGACCATGTCTGAGGAAGTTTGACAAGCTGTAATTGCTTTCTAATCTCTTAACAATACATGCTTGAAATTATGCATATGTTTAAGTGATTTGCTGGATTGGGGCTACAGTTGAAAATCAAGCAAATAGCCTGGAAGGATATCTCCATAGATGAGGATATTAGCCTACATAAGGCTAGAATAGTCAGGCAGTGATGCCTCAAGTTCTAGTGCACATCTGTCCCTTCTGTTTCTTACTGTTTCCCATCTAAATTTTAGAACACATTTTCAGGTTTTTTTCCCTAAATAGCTTCTCCTGCAAGTGATATCAGAAATCCCTACCATGACATGCATATGCTACAATGATACATATCTTTTGTTTCCCTTTCTCTTGGTTACCAGCATCGGCTTTTATTTTCAGTAATGCTGTTCTCTCTTTCAGATGACGGTAATGTAAATGGATATATACCCTGAAAGGATAAATAAGGGTACTGACACATAGCAGCTGATTGACAGCAACTGTTTAAGTGCTGTCATATGGCTGGCATGTCACTTAGTGATCAAATTCTTCTCCTGCCAGTAAAAATTACATTGATGTCTCATGCGGATTTTAGCCTCTCCATAGCACCATAGCTCCATTCACAGAATTTACTATGCATCTCGTATGTTTAAGAAGATTGCATGAGGAAATCTCCTGTGCTTGCTCAACTTCTGCTCCACATTTGTCTCAGCTCTGCCTGCAGAATAACACACCTCTACTGGTCCACAGGCATGTTCAGCAATTTATATGGAAAAATGCAGAGAGTGGGGTCAGCTGGACACATCATAGCAATACGTGGGCCTTTCCAAATTTGTTATTGGTACAAGATACCCAGAAGATACCCTTTTAGAGGCACTTTTTGTTACTTAAGAGCATGACTAAATACAGAATCCGGACATTAGTCTGCTGAAGGTAGTTAAAGAAACTTGCTTACAATATCACCATAGCTCAACCTGGTCAAGGAGGAAGCAACCGCGATTTCATCTCTCTGTTAAGACAGCTTTCAAGAGCTCAGATTAATACAAACTGCAATTATGATTATTTTTAATTGAAGACTTCTTTCTTGGACCAAAACACTGCCTTTCTTTTTAAGGATACTAAGTAGTCTGAGATATTTTGCCTAAAATACTCTACACTCAAATCACTACTATAAAGAAGGCTGAATTTAAACTGGCTTCCTGATCATGACAAGACAAGTATTTAAACACCAAGTACATACACCATCAGTCCAGGTCAACCTGATCATCACTTCCTTCATTTAATACTGCCATATTCTGCACTTACAGGATGCTTTGTGAGTTGAACAAGTTGGGGCCACCCAGACAAGTTGTGCAAAGCTGCAGGTCAGCACAGAAGAAAGGTGCCACCAACAAGCAGCAAGGAGAGCGTGCACACCAACATGGACTTGGTATGCCAGAACTGGGGAGTTGCACCCTCCCTTCCTCTCCGTGCTCACATTATTTGTGAGAGGCATATCAGAGCTTAGCCGTCACTGTGGGAGGGAGGGAAAGAAAGCAACTAGGCAAGAGACAGAGAGGCTTTTGCAGGTGGCATGAAGCAGAAGAGGTTTGGTAGAGTTTGAAGGCAGACAGACTGTTTCAGAGGGAGTTCCCGTTCCTAAACCATTGGCATTGAGGCTGTGAGAAAGGCAGAAAGCCAGTGCCACGCAAGGCAAAAAGGCAGTGCTGTGGAAGGCAGCATCTGAAGACACTGAGGGGAGGAGGGGAGGGCAGCAATGTGGTGGCTCTACTTTGCATATTGGAAAAAGAAGACAACATTGATCAGCACACACAATATCTGGAGAGCTGGGATTTGATGATACCAAAGGAAAAAACAGTGCAGAGGTGAAAGGAGAGAAAAGCGTAAAGAATTTTATAACATTGGGCAAAGCAAGGCATCAGCATGTACACAGCACAGAGCAGAGACAGACTGGGCAGAGGGGAGATTGCAGAACTGACATGTTGTTCCTATCTTTTTCTGCTCACTGTGGAAATACAATATAGTCATCAGCTAATTCTTAATCTTGTCTGCTTATTAACTTTCCATCTAATTACATGATACAAAAATTGGAATTAACAGAACATTTATGCATTACAGATTTGTTTATTCAAGATTCCCTACAGCAAGCTGCAAAGGAATTATTCAAAAAATTCGAAGTGAAACATTGATTAAGAAATCCTTGGGAAATAAAGTCATGACTTAAGGGAACAAAATTAACTTCAGGGAAGCTCTGAAGAGCTGGCAGTCATCAGATTTGTTAAAATCTGACTCAAATTCAATAAAGCTTTCATGAAATGAACGCACCTGTTCTGGGGCAGCTGAATGCTCACAGAAAACTTTGAAAAACATTCCATTTAGAAGGAGTTCTGCCAAATGGCCTATATTTTGTCTTTCTCCCATTTTGACACATTGATATAAAAAGCAACATCTTTGCTTCTCAGAAGTTCATCTGTCTCTTCTGCTGCTGATTGCCCAGATGAAGTCATATTTCTATGTGATGACAATCATTTTACTAAAACTACATTTGATGCTGTAAACAACAGGGAATTAGTCACAGAAGCTGATGAACTCTCAAAAAGCAAAGGGTTTTCATTCAGATGCTCCCCTATGATGAAACCGTGACAGTAAAAGATCCAACATGATAGGCATATAGAACTGTCCTGACATGAAGAAAAATATTTTGTGACATTTTCCCGCAGGCATCCATTTTCCATCCAGTAAGTCATACATGATTCAAAAAACAGACTAGAAAGTTTTGAAAAGAGTATGTAAGAAAATATAAGGAAATATGTTCCTAAGAAAATCAACTTACAAAAATCTGCTTTTGATCCAGTACTTCAACATATAAAATACATGAGAAATAAATGATAGAGGAAAAGAAATAGTAAAATATTATTTTTTTCAGATAAAAACATGCTTCATTTGCACAAAAAACATAGAAATCTCAATCCATTCCTTCAAAACATGTGTTAAGAACATTTGCTCTTAAAAGGTAGAGGAGGTGATTAAAAAGCCTGGACACCTGCCTCTTAGGAAGGCAACCTTTGGTGGCAATCCAGTAGCATCTTGACATCCCTCCCTGTCCTGGCCATCTGAGGATGTTTTCCCTCCTCACCGTGCAGGCCACCAGTCCACTGTCAATCCCTTTCTATATTATCTCAGTCTTCCCTCACTTCAGAAAGTAAATGCAAAGTAAGTCTAGCACCTACCAAACCAGCCAGCCTGCAACGCAACCCACTCCTCCTTACCAGAGATTCACAGGTATCTACCGCTTCCCTGACAAACCAGCGGAGCAGTCTTCTAAAGAAGGGATGTCCTCTACTTCAACCATGAGTATAGGACTTCCCTCGAATTCTCCTTCCCCTCCCCAAGGTGACTACTGCAGACTTTTTCAGCACAACCATCCAGTCACTGGGCCTCTCACTGCTGGGGTGGTCTTTAACCCTTTCCCAATGGGTGGTGTCAGGGAGTCTGCCCCGTCAAAATGTCACTCCTAATTACCTCTCTTCTCATCTAGTTCAACTTAAAGGCAATTTTTCTTCTGAAATGCATTACCCACATGAATAAAGGTTGCATGATCAGGCCAAAGCCTGATACAGCAAAAAGTGAAAAGATTTGCACTGCATTAGGGCTACAATCCTTCTCAGAAACAATAATAACCACTTTACAGAAAAATAGATGCTCTCCCTCCTTACTTGAGGCAGTAAATAAGCTCTACTGAAGTCAAAGCAGTAAATACGTTTTGAAATTTTGATAAGTACTTTCACAGCAAGTTTTACAAATTGATCTCATTTTCTAAAGCACTGCAGACTGTTGAGTTCATTGCCATTGAGCAAAAAGAGTTAAGTGCAGCAGTACTACAGAGGCCCCATTATATACTGACAACAATGTTTTGACTTCAGTGCTCTCTTCATATTGTGGACAAATACTAAGTTGTTTGCCTGTCTGTTCTGTGCTGAAAGTACATCTGAGGTTTGCAAACACAAAGGGTCTAAACCCACTCCAAGCAAAATCTCCATTGACTTCCGCAGGCGCAAGAGAAGTCTTTATAAAAAGACCTTATAAGAAGACATTAAAAAAACCCTCATTCTGAAACCTCTTCCACATTCTTGAAAGCTACCCAGTCATTCCACAATCCCGATCTGTTTAACAGGAGTAAGAGCTATCTCATCTTACAAAACAGCTCCACTCTTCAATTTTTTAAGTGCAGAGCTAAGTACCAAATAGTATCTCTGATGATAAATGGTGAACCGAATCTGGATTTTGACCAGCAGGATGCACTCATTTTACAGCTACAGGCCTTTTTTGAAGACATTTGCTCATCTGAACAGTCAGACATGGTCCATTAAAAACTAAACTTAGACCAGCAAATTCATGTATGACACGAAATACAGAGAGAGATCATTTCACCACTGTGGATGGGTGGAACCATTAACACACTGATCGAATTATCCCATATTTGTATTCTTTATTAAATAGTTTCTAACTCAGTCTGATACAGAAGAGATCTCTTCTCTTAATGAATATTCTGCAAAGCACTCTCTTCCTGCCACGTGCCCTGCTGACCCAAATGAAGTCAGGGATTTCCACACTCCCGATTCAGTGCAGCTACTAGGTAATACATGAGAGCCGGCTTTCTTAGCGAGCAATCGTGCCCGTGATGGGGAGATCCCTTCCCATCCAGGGGGAACTGCAATGCTAGGCTGCTTCATCCCTTTATGTGAGAAGCCTGAGAGGCCTTAAATTTGCCACTTTATCCAGCACAAAGAACTGTGCTTATGACACCATTTTAAAGTGCTGTACAGAAAAGAACAATATCTGTTCCTCTTGTAAACGTGGTAATAAAGAGCTTTTGCAAAATATCCCCAGGATGACTGGTAAAAGCTGCAAATCAGCTCAAATAATCCCTTCACTCATGTTGTAACTGGCTTTACTTTACTACTGCCCCCCCTTTCCCATAGTAGAAAAATCTCACTCTGAATTTTAGTTATCCCACTATCACCACTAGCAACAAGAGCATATTTGGTCTGGTTATTCATTTCTGAAGAGCTGCTGTGGAGTAGCCATGGGAGGGAATTGTAAGCACACCGCTACTGGTTTGCCTGACCATGTTATAACAGAAATCAATTGTTCCTCTTACAGAAGAGGTCTCAGAGAACAAAATAATGCAAGATCTGAATGGCATCCTAGTTAGTTTATCTGTCTCCATATTTTTGACAGCTGACAGGGAAATTGAAAATTCCATTTAAAGAAAGAAGAGACCCACTAAGGTCATCCACAGACAGTTATGTTTTTTTCCCTATCCACCTCACAGGAATGAGGACACCATTGCAAGATTCTCTAACCTTTCCAGACAGTATGGCATGTAACTCAAAAAAATGAAATTGCGCTGTGCTAATAGACCATGAGCACAAGGAGAAGCTCAAATAATCCCTTCACTCATGTTGTAACTGGCTTTACTTTACTACTGCCCCCCCTTTCCCATAGTAGAAAAATCTCACTCTGAATTTTAGTTATCCCACTATCACCACTAGCAACAAGAGCATATTTGGTCTGGTTATTCATTTCTGAAGAGCTGCTGTGGAGTAGCCATGGGAGGGAATTGTAAGCACACCGCTACTGGTTTGCCTGACCATGTTATAACAGAAATCAATTGTTCCTCTTACAGAAGAGGTCTCAGAGAACAAAATAATGCAAGATCTGAATGGCATCCTAGTTAGTTTATCTGTCTCCATATTTTTGACAGCTGACAGGGAAATTGAAAATTCCATTTAAAGAAAGAAGAGACCCACTAAGGTTCATCCACAGACAGTTATGTTTTTTTCCCTATCCACCTCACAGGAATGAGGACACCATTGCAAGATTCTCTAACCTTTCCAGACAGTATGGCATGTAACTCAAAAAAATGAAATTGCGCTGTGCTAATAGACCATGAGCACAAGGAGATTTTATAATGTTTTTTTTTCCACATGTTTTTGTTACACCAAAGTCCCCTTCAGTTGTTCTTCAATTTCTGGACAGTTGGAATTTGCAAGAAAGCAGGAGTGACAAGACAACTTGTGGAAGATGCTGGGAGGGATCGGGGACAGCAAGGGGGAGTACAGTGGAGCTTCCTGAGTGAGGAGAGAAGGTGGACCTGAGGATCCTCTTAGCTGAACTAAATCACATTAGCAACATGTACTCATACTTGCTGCCAGCTCCACTGAGAAGATACAGACATAGAAGATAAGCCAAAATTACCTTTTATGAGGTTATGTTGCAAAGTTCAGGGAGGGTATTAGGATGATTGGAGGCTTCTGAGAGCACTACGACCCAGTGCTAAAGTAGGACATCGTAAATGCAGCAAGCAGAATATTTCTGTCACCTGAATCTAATGAATTCACTAATCACATTGCTGTAATTTTCTTTCAGGCTATTGGTAGAATAAGTGGATACCTGGGGAGCCAGCACTGCCCGTGGAACCAAGAACTTCTGCTGTTTATTGGTATGCATGGCAAAGTGGTTTTCCTGGATGCATTTATTTGCTGGCTTTAAATACTTATATTTACTTGGGGACTGTAAATACTTTTATAAATGGTAAATTGTCATTAGCCCATCTTCCTGATGCATCCCAGATTAAAGCTAATGCATTTCAGGTGGGTGCTATTAAATTAGCCTACTGCAACCTGACAGGTATCCTCTAATCAAAAATGTATTGTCTTCTCTGCTTAGAGCAACTTTTGCTGCTTCTAGGTAGAAAGATAATCCCACGAGTAGTCCAACTGTTTTCAGATATGTGGATTTGTGTGGACCAGAAACAAGCAGGAAATGCCTTGTTTCCCTTAATTATTACTACAGTTTATATTTGAGTAGGACTTGTACTAGGTAGTGAAACTAGAGTGCTTGACTAGAAGAGTCTGCTATCTCTACAGACAAATAGAGGGGGACACAAATATTAACATTTTACAGATAGGTCTTGCAAGACAAAGAATTAGTCTGCCATTAATAACACGAGAAAAATGTAGCCAAATTAGGACAGAGTCTGGGACTTTCTAATCTTAACTACAAGATAAGGTCTTTGTACTTTGCACTTTTTCTTTACATATATAAAATTTAAATTGCCAGCTTTGATGCTGCAGCAGAACAAGTGGTGTCCATTTTCGAGGCCTTTTGGGGGTTAAAAACCTTCTTTAGGAATGTCAACAATTATGTTCATAAAATGGCTAAATTCCCTCCAATGCCCAAATAACTGGCTGCTCAAGAACACCAGAATGCTTCAGGACTGCTTAAACAGGATCTCAGAGCCACAGATATTGCACTTACAGTTTACCACAATGAAAACTGAATTGGCTAGAAAAATACCGGCAGGCCATAGGTTTGGGGTCTTTTTTAAGTGGGGTTGTGATATTTCTTTATATTAGAAGAGACTGAAAGTTGAAGTGCACTTTCTTCACAACCCATTATGCATGTGATGGGGTCCATGAGTTTGTGCAGAATAAAGGAGTCTTTGTATTTCCATTTCTATTTGGAGGTAACAGTAGGTTTTTGCTTCTGTATTTTAGACTTATTTACCAAGTACTGCCAAAGAACAATTGCATTTTATAATATGAGGTGTTCCTTTATCTGCAGTAAGCAGACAAATATTCTGATTTATTTTCACTAGAATTGTCTAACCTAGGCAAGTCAGATAGGAGTATTTTAGTATTGCACGCTCTTCAGACAAAAGAAACAAGCGTCTGGAGAACTGGTTGGTTGCCAGATGTGGATTTTAAACAAGATTATCACACTTTATCTCAAGAGACTGAAATTATTACAGAATGACATTCAGAACCCAGATCAGTTCTTTAAAGAAAGAGGAGTTACAAGCAGCTGAAATGGAAACGGAGGATCCATACAGGCAACATAACCGGTCTGCCATCCTTTGAAACAGACCAGACATACCATTCCAGAACAACACTGGTAAAACCACATAATAAGTGCTCTTTGGTCAAACCAATTCTTCCTGAAGAGTACAAGAAAAAAAAAAAAAATTCATAATTCTTTGAGTTGACACCAACTTTTTCAGAGAATCCGTGCACAAGTGAATCTCTGACCATATTGAAAAATTGATTTTTTTAATATATATATACTTATGCACACACATTCCTACAACTCTGGACAGTCCAAATGTGTGCATGTATATGCGTTAAGCAGATCGATCAAAATTTTTTACCTGTCAAGTCTCTGAAGGATATCAACCTATGTTCAATACCCATGTTCAGTGCTCATTTGCTAGACAATATTATTGTCAATTTATTTTTGCTCAGAGAAGAGTAGTTATTTCACTGAAAGTGGGTTTTTTTCGTATATTTTATTATGATCTATTCCATTACTAAGCTTTGCTTGATGTGGCCCATCAAACTTTGCTATGTTACATCTTTGGTAACCCATACCATTAAGCTACTTCTGTTGTTGTTTTGTTAGTGTGATTAACAATAAGGTATCTTGGCGACATCTAGGTAAAGGTAATGGTAGGTTTTCTGAATATTTTAACAAACAAATAATGCAACAGACCTACCTTGCTGATTTGAGCTAATGAAAACTGGGAGGCCTTCTGGGAATTACTACATTTTGCAAATTGCTAAGTGAACAAGCAAAAGAAGCCATCCTAATGCTTCATAAAATCCACCACGTTCATTTATTTTTGATGAATATTCTTTAAATTATGTGCAAACATTTCATAATAAATTAATGGAATCCATAAAAAACATGAAGGTAATCATGAAGGCAAATTAGGAGTCTCATGCAGGTATGTTCTTGCTGTAATTTCTCACCAAGAAAATGACAGCAAAGGAAAGGAAAAAGGCAAAGAGACCACTATTATTATCAACATAGTAAGTAAGAAACAGCAAGATGTAAAGTGGTCATGCAGTACATCAGCCTCCAAGTCACCACAACATGAAGCAAACATAGAGCCAGACCCTTCTAGCAGGTGCACAGCGGAAGGGCAAGAGGAAACAGTCACAAGTTGCAGCAAAGAAAAATCCTGGTGGACATAAGTAAACAAATAATTGCACAATGAGTGATCAAGCACTGGAACATGTTTCCCAGGAAGGCTGCAGAATTTCCATCACTGGCATTTGCAAGACTCACATGGACAAGGCCCTGGTCTGAATTTGATGTTTTCTCTGGTTTAACTAGGAAGTTGGGCTAGACGACCTACACAGAGCTCATCTAACCTAAATTATTTTGTGAGTCTATGAAAAAAAAAAATCTATAGGTCAATAAGGGATTTTTCACTTGGAAAACAAGACTGGGCACAATGGCATCACTGCTGGATTATTTTCAGGTGGTTTAGAAAACTGAATGATTGATGTGATCCCCAAAACCCTTTTATATAGAGCAAAATATCTAGTATTACAAAGAGACACTGCTGGACTTAACCAACCACCTCTGTATGGAAGCAAAAACAGGATTAATCAGTTAAAAATCAATGTTTCAGTGAATAAATGATTCATTCACAGAAATTACCTGCATCTGTGAGGTGAGTCTGGCAGAAGACTATCTGTCCCCATTCCACTGTCTGTAGTCGGAACAAAAACCCCCAGTAAGGCCCAGTTCTCTGTTTTACACAGGAATGTAAAAGAGCTTACACATGAGGTGCCAGAGTAATGTAAATATGAAAGTCTATACAAATTCCAGTCTTAACTGGCTATGCAAAGTTTGTTCCTGAAGATGCTCTAAATTGCATCAGCTAGTGACATCCACCAAGTAAGTTGAGTACAATAAATCGATTTCAGCCATGTCTTTCTTTCTGTCATCGAAGTCTAGACAAAAGGGAGATCACCTATGGACTGGTACCACACCTAATGATTCCCCTGCATAAAGAGCATTCTTGTGTAGCCCTGTGAACTGGCAGTGGATTAGCTGCTACTGCAATGCAAAAGGTCTAGTCACCAGGGTCTTGCAGTTATTTTTTTCAAGGATGAGGGTTAACTGCTTGAATGAAAAAGAATTATGATCATGTTAATAAATATTTCTCAGAGCAGTCTATGGGCAATTGGTGGTTTATAAGACACCAGAAAGTGATCTTCAAAAAAATTTGAAAACAAAGCAAAATTCCTCTGCACCATTCCCAAACATGTGAGCAGGTAAAGAAAACAATTAATATTGGAAGTAATAAATGAACGTTTAAAATAGCTCTTTTCAACTCAAATGAAAATGAAACATCTTGCTGTAATGCTGCACAAGTTCATCCCATTTTTCCTCTCCCTAGACAACACAGGTAGCCCTGGGATAAAAACACTGAGAAGCTTTGATTAAGGTAGTCCTCCTAAGGCATGCAGTAGGATTTCACACTGGGATTTCTGAAGTGAGATCAGTGTTTCTCAGTTACTCCACAGCAGAGATTTTGCAAACTGAGGCAGCTGAGCTTCTTCCAAGCGACATCCCAGCACTGTCCAGACTGCTGGCCTTCTCCTCCTCTGCATTTTTAGAATCTAGCACAAAGGCAAGCTGCTGATGGTATATTTGGAAATCTCTTTGACTGAAAGCATAGACTTTTCCTCTTTCTTGCTTCCAGTTCAGATGGTTGGTAACAGGGAAATAGCTGTCTCATTTCTTGAAGGTCCCTCGGAAAGCAGTCCAACATGAAACAAAAGTGAATGGCTCCATTATTCTAAGGGGGCGTCATTTTAAAAATACCAGGGATGCTTTTCTTAGTCAGTAATTGCAAATTTAATTTTAGTATTCTGAATGGCAACAGGCTTCAAGGAGCAAGCATATTGCAAGCTGGAGTTTGCCAAGTGCAAGACAATCACAAGTGCTCTTTATTCCTCTGGTCACTCAATAATATTAGACTTCATTAAAGAGGAGAGATTGCATTGCAGAAATTGAGTCCTAGAGACAGCACCCACTTAAAAATAAACAGAAAAACTAACATTGCAACGTACCATGCCAGAGTATAGACTGCCACCAAATCCAGAAAACCCAATATTCTCATTTAATATGGTCTTTCTACTGTGCTGTTTACAGGATATTGAACACAAAGACAGAAAGAGTAAAATCAGTAATCAAAGGAAGGATTGTAAAATTAGATTTTGCAATAATGCCCCTATCTTATTGCTAAAAGAATTGTATTAACTTTATTTCATTTTTGCGCTGGATCGAACTTTTCACCTTAACATCTCAGGGCGCTTTGTAAGGAACTCCACCCCATAGCAGTTGAAATGCTGCTATGAATCCCTTCTGGTATCAAGCACACCAGCACTCTGGTATAACTAAAATAAAAACACACGTGCTGGGAAAGGTCATAACTCTGTGCTGCACCTGAGGTATGATGCCACCTTTACTGCTTGCTAACGAGCCATCCTTGCCCCACCAGAAATGTATAATACAGTCACAGATCTCATGTTTCTAAACATGCATGTTAGTTAATATGTAAAGCCTCCAGTTACTTGGAAGCCATTTCCCCTTTTTGCCTTCTTTAAATCCAAACACGTAGCTGTATTTCATGCCTTTTTATTTAAATGACAGACCTGCCATTAATTTATAAAGCAATTATGGGTCCACTGATTTTTGTGAAAGCAAAAACATATCATGCACCTGAAATGGAGAAAAAATCAAGACTAAAGATTAACTATTCATATTTGTGTCTGCCTTTTGAATAGACATCCTCTCTCCCACGAGATCAGGGATCAACCACTACTTAAATATTTAGTCCTCAGCTTTGGCATTAAAACCTTCCCCATCAAGTACTGTCTTAGTAATGTTCTTTCTATTCTAAGGAATAAAAATCACAATTACATTAATGATTAGACACGTTATATATGGCATTCAGTGATGGGAAAGAATGAGATGGTAAAAAAGATGCATTATATTTGTACTACTTCCTTATGCTTACTTTTTTGTTCCAAGCATAAGATGCTTTCTCTTTTACATTCTGATTGTGTTTTGTGACAATCATTATTCAGGGAATGAAGCATTTTAATGACTTAAAAATTAATTTGGTGGTCTCAGCCTAGCTCCCAGTGAACACGTGTCCACATCAAAAAAAAAACAAACACTAATTGGCAGTCTCATTGGCATTCACAGCACAGAAGCCAGGAACTCCATAGATTTTAAAGCCAGAAGTGACCATTGTGATCATCTAGTCTGACAGGTCATGGGACTTCCCTGAATTAATTATTGCTTCAAATCTCAATAGCTGTGATAGACCTGGAGCATGTTTTTTAGAAAAACATCCAATGTCAATTTTAAAGTTTCCAGTAATGGGAAATCCACTGCAATTCTTGTTCAGTTATTCTAGGGGCTGATTGTGCTCACTGTTAAAAAAAAACAGTGACTCTTATTTTTACTCTGAATCTTTGTACCATAAGCTTTAATCTTTGTTAACATCTTACACCTTTGTTTGCCAGAGTGAAGTGTCCTGCTAGCAAATTATTAGTGGTGTTATGAATGTCAAGACTGGAGGATGCTTTATTTTTAATACTATAGTCTAGTTGTTCAGTCATCTGTCCAGGAAACTGGAAATCTGGATTCAATGCATTCCTAAATCTGAGGAATATGCAACCCACAGTTCCAATTTCCTAAGAGAACATCCCAATTGCTAGACTAACCACCGCTGGAAACTGAGACTGGACTCGGGAATACCATTTACCCTTCTTTTTGAAGCTGGGTCATTATGTTGGCCAAGAACACAGTGTTTCTGAGGGCAAAGAGAGGACACCGAGAAGCACGGCACTTAGCCTGATGTGCAAGGCTCTTAATTCAGAGAAAGTATATTATACTACAATATATACCATATATATTATATAATATTAAACATAATAGTTGGATAATGAAATAACTCATAGAAGAGATTAAAACTCAAGGCACATCTTTCTGCCCTCCTTTCCCTGCAGAATGCCATGGTATTTTTCGCTTATAATTCAGTTGTCATACTTCTTTATTGTTTCACCCCTAGACAGAGACTTGCCACTGTGAGGATGAAGCCCAGCATGGGAAAATACATGCTACATTGCCCATGCCATACCCATTTTCTCAGTACTACTTTCTGGATTTTACCTTACAGATCTGGCAGCCCAACATATTCCATTGCCAAATATTTTTTGTTAGATTGTTAGTTGTTCAATGTTAGAATATTACCAGCTAACTACTGGCACTATAGTATGGAAAAGCAACTCCACCTTTTCAAGGAATATAATTAGAAGTAGCTAGGCATTGCATATGCAACCAATAAAACAACCGTATTTTCCAACAGACTGAGTTAATAGGGATTCACCCTAATTAAAAGTTTGAAGTTTTAATGAAAATATAAAGCCTTTCTTGGGAAAGATCTCTGCTTTGATTCACATTCAAGACACAGTGGCAGCACAGTTCTTAAGAGACCACCAGCAGAAGTGAGGCTGTTGAACACTCCATGAGCCCTCAAGAGGACCAAGGTACGAAGCTTATAATAGGAAGGCAGAGTAGTGGGTCAAGGTCTCTCAGTGAATAAACGGTGCATTTGTGCTCTAATTAAAGCACTGCCCTTCCTTTCACTCTTTTTTGGTTATTAGAGCTTTATGTGTACCTGCAATATTTTAAGGTAGAAACCCTGACCTCTTTAGCACTGTTTAGAGGCAGTTTAGTCTAGGTAGACTAAACAACAGTTTAGTCTATTTGCTCAACTGAAATTTGGGAGGGGTTTTTTTTTTTGATGCATAAGCTCCTCTTCCGTACAAGTTCAAAGAGAAGAAAAAGGACGTTGAATGGCTTGTTACAAACACACACACTTCCTTAGTGTTAAAAGAGTCTTTTTAATAGGTGCTTTATTTACTTATTAGCCTGGAATAAAGTTATAACTTTTTGGTTGCTGTTATGATTACTGACAACTAAAATATACAGCTCTGGCAAAGTAGCTCCCTCTCCAGAAAAGAAAGCCTCTGCCTCTGATATTACGCAACACTCCACTTAATTATGTTATCCTTCATTTTGATGGTGATTCTATTGCAACATCTAACAAGGAGAAGATATTGCACAGTAATAGTGAGTGGCTAGGACAGCTGCTTGATCAAGGCATTATTGAATTACACATACTGAGGATACAGCTGGACAGTGAAAACTGATGCTTTCACTAGGTGATGAAATTCTGCTCTGTAGTCTTTTAATGCAGAGTGTATCCAAATAAAGATTAAAAGAAGGAATAAGGAGCATAACAGATTACATGCACTGAGGCATTTCTACCCTGATATTTTTATTCAGAATAATATTACCTCTCATTATCTTCATGACACTTTATGACCACTTAATTGGGCCAGCTACAGATCTACCAGTTGTCCCAATTAGGTGAAATCTTCAGTACAACAGATATCAAGAGGAACTATTCAAAGCTCCTGCAAAGCCATTACAAACTCAACACAAGCCATACAGGGGCATCTGTAAATGCTAACCTTTTAGAGCTAAGCCCCTCTTTCTCTCTAACGAGAGCTGTAAAACAGGATTTCATAAGGAATATGGCTCTCTGGCAGCGCCTTTGCAATGCACGGCAGGGAGCTGGTTAGCTGCACTGGCAATGTAGCTGGGGGTGAGGAGCTGGCAGCACCCTGTTACAGAGCGCAGCGGTGAGCACAGCAAGGCCGTGCCAATCCCCGGCCCCACGGCTGCCCCAGGCTCCCGGGACAGCAGCCCTGCGCCGCTGCCAAGCCTGCCATGCTACCCGCCCACATCTGGCATATGGGCTGCCCACAAAGGAGTACCCCAGGGCCCCACCGACACAGCGTGGCACGCGGATGATCTTTGGGGTCCAACAGCAATTTCGGAAGGCCTTTGGGACTCTCTATTTTAATTACAAAATTAAGCCTGAATGGCCAGTGAAGCCAAGGGATAATCCTGGATCAAAGCCAGGAAAGACAAACTGGAGCAGCCCCAGTACAGGCAATCAACACAATCAACATTATAATTATTTTAGAATAACAAGGCTTAGCAAATAGAGGTGGATTTAAGTTCAGGGACTCATATGCTCAACCTCTAGTTAGTAACTATGCAAAAGACCTTTTCTGCAGTACAGGCCATGCTGTCCCACCTCTGGCTCCCTTGTCCCTTGCCAGCCAAGACAGCATTTCCATGTCCCAACATGCTTTACTGTCAGAGAAAGCTTCAAATATCCTGATCTCAGCTGGAAGAAGAAAGGTAATACATTCTGAAGTAATCAGAGAAGCCCCACTCAGAAGGTACGGTGGGGAAGAAAGGAAGGGAGGAAGGAAAGAACATTACATTTGATGAACAAATGGGAGAAGGTAATAGAGAAATAAACTCAGGAGAAAGCAGCTGAGCCTTCCTACTGAAACACTTCTCAATATTTGGTTTTGGCCCCAGTGACTTCATTTTTAAACATTTGAAGGGAAAATATGTGAATGCTTTAGAAGAATACAAGTTAGGATGAGCTGTTCCGCAGGTTAAAGACATGTTTCCTTTGCCTTACCTACTCTTAATTCAAGAAAGGTGGAAAAATTCTCTATGTGCATTTGGTATCTTTATTCAGTTACACTTTTATATATGTATATATTTTTATATATATATGCATACACACACACAAAGGATCCATGATCATCACTACCAAATGCTTTTAAATACACACTTCACAGCCTTCTGGAAGCCCCACCTGGTTATTCAGGGAAAGACACACAGCAGGGTTTCTTTTAATGCACTTAGGACAAGCCTTCAGATGTGACCTCTGAATTTCATCCAGACAACAGCTTACATATACACTCCAAGGGCCAGCTAATTGACCAAATGAAGCAACAAAGTCTAATTCTCTAATTTCCGCAGGACAGGAGAATTTATGGAAGTGTAAGTACAACTGCCGAAACCTTGTTTTGAGAGACATATGGCAACCCAGCCCAACTGCATTGTGACTACCAGAAAAATTGTGTTTCTACTTAAAGCTCAAATCCTGCTTCGTCACTGTCTTTGTCCCCATGTAGTCATTTACACCTGTGTAAAGTGAATGGAAAACACTACCAAGTGAGAATGAGAACAATTTATCATTCCTTTCTACAGCGACTGCAAAGCGGGGAGGCAAGCACTGAATTTATCAGGTTCAAAAGTGATTGCAAATTGAAACAAATACATTTTTACTATTCATTTTCAAAGGGAATTAAAGACAAAATTGTAACCTAATACAACATTAGCATTCGAATATACTCTTGACCAGGAAATACGTAATTATGGTACCCTTAGTAGCCACAGCATGGTCACATTTTGGACATATGAATAAATGCTCTGAACTCCACTGAAGTTCAATAAAGTCATGCATACACAAAATTGGCTTAAATAGCAAGACAATGCCGTTGTTTGAATTTATATATTTATACACACAAAACATTAAATACAAAAGAATGGTGTTTGAATTACAGTTTCAGCAACATATTAAAAAAATTAGAGCAACAATATCAGAAAGCACTAACTTGTACATAAATTCTCACGTTATTCCATATTAATACAACTGTTGCAGCGAGCTTTCTTTTCATACACTTTCTGTGACCACCAGGCTGACATAAATCTGAGTTATATCCTTGAATACAGTGATACGGAGCCTGGGCTTTTAAAGGATAATATAAATCATAAAAAACATCAGACCTTTGAAATCACATACCTTATTTCATGAGAACAAAAATCACATTTACATGAGCAGGTAATAATATTTCAAGTAAAGATGTTGCACATCAAGTATGTGAACATCTGTTTAAATACATTAAAAAAATAACAGGATTTTACAACCTGCTAAGCACGTTCACATCAGACCTACAGACTGTTTCACAAATGTTCATCTATATCAGGTACAGGATAACTGGAAAAGAAGTATTATAATAATAGCATAATACAACTATTTAGTTCAGGTATTAAATGTGCTTAGATTTATTTGCAGTTTTAATTAAATTTTCACTTTCTGTGGAGCACTTTCCACACATCAGAGAATGTAAAATAACAAACCTTGATTTTTTTTTCTCTAAAGATACATTATTATTTCAGGACCAAAAAGAACAGCAATAATATAACAGGATTTAAATCTGCCTTCCAGGTTTCTTTAAAAACAAAAGAAAAACCAAAAGCCTCCCACAAATCACCTCTTATAGATTACAGCCAATTATTTCTACTTAATTTAAACAGCCAGCTCCCAAAGAGAAGCATGTTTGCTAGAATTTCCTGTAAAAGATCAACTCGACAGTTTTAATAAAATAAAATAAAATGTTTACCAGCATAAAATTTTCTGCAGTTGTACATTATTCTGGCAGGCAGATTTTTAACATGCTGTTATCTTATTCTGTCAAACATTGTCCACAAGTAATAAAAAGTTTGGGGTTCATTAGCCCATAGAACTGCGTGTTTATATATTTACAGTTGATTAACTGTGGAGGTTGTACCAACGCTGGCATTGTCCTGTACTTATAGCAAAGGGATCATTAAATTCATCTCTCTTGTAGACAAGGAAATCAGTCCCTCATCACCTAAGAAAGTCTTATTTTCAGAAGATTGCATGTGCCCTTTAAAGCTGTATTTAGAGCTCCTTCCCTACAGACTGCCAAGCTTACCTTGAGGTATTCCATACAGGAAAGTGTTAAAGGTGCATTAAAGAAGGGAATGAACTGATTAAAGGGTCATGAGAGCAGTATGGATATATAGGTACATTAATAACCCCAATTTTTGCTTTCATTTTAATAAGATTCTATTCCTGGTCTATTTCTTTGTGGAATTTCTAAAGAAATAAGTCTACCAAGCAGCTATTAAACAATAAAAATTTATCCTGGAGTTTTTCATTTACATATCTTTAAATAGTGTTCAAACTGAGCCAATCCTGACAAGAAAATAGCTTGATTTCATATTTATGTTATGGAAATTATGAGCCTCCAAAAAAAAGAGTTTTCAAAATGGAGTTTCTTTCATATTAAGTACATAGCCCACTTACCGATTTGAACAATAGTGCCAGGAAATGAGTTACTGACAAATAAAGCCAGTATCCTCTCTGTCTCTGCATTGGGAGTGTTGTTTGACTCCCCTTAGTTATACTTTCAGGAGAAGACCTTCCTGTCTCCCCAGAACTTCTAGCAGAGAGAGAGCGTGCTAGCCGGTCCCAGCGAAATAAAATTACAAAGCCAACTGATTTTCCTTTGGAGAAGACAAGGGAGAAGGGGGGAAGGCGGCAGCCTGACATCCTAAAATTGCTGGCAGACAGAAGAGAAGTATATATATTCAGCATTTATGTTTAAGAGGGTGGTGAGGCCTGTCAGGAAGAATGGGGTTGGAGGGCTGGGGAAGAAAAGGAATTTGACTTCAGTCAACCCGAGATGACTTTCTCTGAAGTTGAACCTCTAAGTCCTGGGGCTGGCTGGCACTGTGCGGCCGTACTCCCGAGGAAAGGCTAACAGGATGAAACATACAGAGCTCTCTCCAAGACAGCTATACGTTGCAATAAGTGAGAGTGGGAATGAATTATTTAGGAAGGTATAAGCAGTATGAACGGTAATGGAGCAGAATTGAAGGGAAGCTACAAGGAGACAGAGCGTGATGAATTTATTGGAAACTCCAGGCTTCATCAGACACTATTCTTTAGTGGAAATGGAGAAAGACTCATAAGTTGAGCTTTAATTAGCATGTTCACATCATTTTCAAACTTTACAAATTAGCATTTTATGATTACAATTTCAATTACAACTGAACAATTACAGTTGTTCAACTGCATTTAAAGCATACGCAGGAGGGAACAATCATATACTGACTGTCAGTATCCTCTTAATATGAAAACCCAAAAGTTCACGTTTTTTTTAGATGCTGAATTCCTCAGTCTTCCAGAAAATTTCCAAAACTACAAAATTCTTTCACACAAATACAGAACACCTTGTAATCAACTGCATTCCTGTCAACACATATGTCAAAAGTGTCTAAATTAGGTGCTTTCTAGGTTACCGTAAATACAAATCTAAAGGGCAACTACTGAAGAAAATATTTCCTATATGATTATCAGGTATAAAACACC
>NW_008824108.1:381329-385514 GCF_000699105.1 Pygoscelis adeliae | reverse complement strand
TCAAAGTGAATTGATTTATCATACACAATATGAAAAATAAGCCTTTTCTTAGCCTTGGATTTTTGGGTTGGATTGTTTAATAATTTTCTTAGCAAAAATGCAATACTAAATGCAAGTAGAGTTTAGCAGGCAACAAAGGAAAGAAAGTTCGTAAAGAGAAGGTGACAAAATTCTTTCTTTATACACATGGAGAGGATATGTGAACATGTTTTAAAACTTGAGATTTAAAAAACAGCATGGCCTATCTGCCTATCTGGATTCTTCTACCTCTGCCTACACTGTAGTACCTGTCCATCAGAGAGAGAGAGAGAGAGAGTGTACACAATTTGATTTCACAATTCTTCTATGAAGAAGGGAAAGCATAATCCAGTTCTTACAGATCTCTGAGGTGCAGAGAAACTATGTGAGATACTGAAGATCAGAAAGGTTTTATGTGGGGAAGTTAGGATACCAACCAAAATCCAGTTTTATCTACCTCAGAACTCACAGAGTAGGGACACCAAACTCATTTTAATTTAACAGCTCCAAGCATTTCCTATTTTTATAATATATAACTATCAATTTGTCTTCTACTTTTGAAATTCCAAGGTGCTTCTGCATTGCACTTTTCATCCTTAAGTGCAGAGCTTAGAAACGGCTTTTTATTTTAAATTAAAACCAAGTGTACACTTTTTACCAAATATATGAATATTTACAATTTCAATTACAATATCAGCAGTTGAAGCATTAAGAAAAACAGCAACAATTATGATAAAGTCAAAATGTCAGGGGTAATAGCGGTACTATGTCTCATACTTTATCTTTTCCTTTATTTCATTGTGCTGGTTTTGGCTGGGATGGAATTAATTTTCTTCCTAATATCTAGTATGGGGCTATGTTTTGGACTTGCGCTGAAAACAGTGTTGATAACACAGGGATGTTTTCGTTACTGCTGAGCAGTGCTTACACACAGTCAAGGCCTTTTCTGCTTCTCACCCCACCCCACCAGCGAGTAGGCTGGGGGTGCACAAGAAGTTGAGCCGGGACAGCTGACCCCGGTTGACAAAGGGCTATTCCATACCGTATGACGTCATGCTCAGCATATAAAACTGGGGGAAGAAGAAGGAAGGGGGGGACATTCGGAGTGATGGCGTTTGTCTTCCCAAGTCACCGTTACACGTGATGGAGCCCTGCTTTCCTGGAGATGGCTGAACACCTGCCTGCCCATGGGAAGCAGTGAATGAATTCCTTGCTTTGCTTTGCTTGCGTGAGCAACTTTTGCTTTACCTATTAAACTGTCTTTATCTCAACCCACAAGTTTTCTCACTTTTACTCTTCCAATTTTCTCCCCCATCCCGCTGTGGGGGAGTGAGCGAGCGGCTTAGTTGCTGGCTGGGGTTAAACCACAACATTTCTGTCTTAAAAATGTTTTCTCGTTTAGTTCTCAGCTACTTAAAGACCCATTTTTAATCACTGTTTTTGGCACAGTTGCTCTAGTACAACCCTGCCTTATTTTAGTGTTGTGTATACCACCAGGAAATCCTCAGGATTACAACCTTACTAGAGATGAAAGCAATAACCATTCTTTTCCTCCTGAAACCTATAAAATGGAAAATTCTGAGGCATAGCAACCAGTTACACAGAGGAAATTATTCCTTTGGATTTGTGCCAATCACTAATATGCGCTATTTCATCACAGGTTAGGGTCTTCAAACTACTTTTCTCAGGTGAAATTTAACACTTGGTAAACAGAAGGATATATAGTCCTGTCGGTTTTACGGGAGAACCACCAGCCCAACACCACTGTAGTCCACACCAGGAGAAGCAGCACAGAGCTTAGCTCCAAGAGACTATAAAAGGGGCCTGTAGAAACAGCCTCACCTCGCGCCAGGTGATGATCTGAACCCCTTAAATATCTCCTTTGTTAGAACTAACAATAAATCTTTTTTCCTGAAGATGGGGAGTGCCAGTAGCTGCGGAGGCAGGTATGCCTCTGCACGAGCAGTCGCGCGTTACACTTTCACGGCTGCTCCACCTCTTGCATCTACTCATCTTGTCCATCCCTGGCATTTGGTCCAGACATAACACTTAAGTCACTAGGAATTGCACCTGTTTTGCTATATTACTAGAAAGAGATTGGCTGTGGGATTTCAAACCCTTACACTTGCTCCCTGTGCAAACAACCTCTCACCTTAAACAGAGACAGGCTACTTTGCTTTAAGCATAATTTGCTGTGTGCAAGGGAGCAGGTTTAGGTCTCTTGCCTTATTTCCAAACACTCACTTGTGCCCTGGGCAATTTTTAACACATGTTGCAAGTTTCCTAGTCCACTGAGAACCAAAATACTGGTTAGCTTTTCCTCCGTACAGCAGAATATACCTGTCAGCTACAACTCTTCAGCTGTAGATGATGGTAAGGCTTACATTTTCTCAACAAGCAGAGGCATTCGCTCTGATAAGGAGCATCCTTAGGAAATCTCATTCTTTGGGTATAAATGATATATGGTCTTCTGCTCTGCATGTGAATACAGTGGAGTGGGCTGATCAGTGCATGAAGAGGACCCTGCAGAGAACAGGAATAGTACAGAGACTAAGAAAACAGAGGCAGAAAGACAAAAGTGGTATGGGGACATGAATAAAAGCTTCCAAGGTTTTTAGTCCCATTCCAAGATTTTTTCTCTAAAATATTGATCAGCCGTAAAGAATACACAAAGTGTAACAAGAACCATTGAAATGGCTGAATGAGATGTTATCTCTATAGTCTCAAAATTCTTCAGGAGCCTCATGGACCTGAAGAAGGACTAAACACCAAAGGTTTGCCTTTTTTTTTCCAGCTATGTCATATTATTTGCTCTAATTAAAAAACAAAAAAGTGTTTCTTCTCATACTGTATAAGGTAGGGACAATATTAAAGGCAATATAAAATCTAAAAATATTGCAATATTGAACAATCTTCCTCTTCAAAGTACCTTACTAACAAATGAAAATGAATATACATATGCTCTTTTGCTTCTACGTGCAAATTAATTGAAGATTTGTTTGTTTGCAAAAAATAATGCAAGTTTGGGCTAGAGAGATCCATGCTGTTTTTCCAATTTCTCCAGGTGAAAAATTAATTTATTTTACTGTGTGCTCCCCGTTACCTGAATACCCCTGCTTAGAAATCGGAGACATTACAGAGAGGATTCCCAGGTTGTCACTGAACTGATAAAGGCTCTGAGCAGAGCGTTGACTCGTGTTACAATTTTGTAGCGATGGCACAGCATAAACCAGCACTCAAGACATGCAAATACATATGTCAGAGTCAAACAAAGAGTGAGAAGCTGACAAAGCTGCACAGATCCTTATTCTGAAGTCCTAGGTCTGGCAAAGGGAACCATTGACTTCAACAGATAATATTTCTCTAGCAAGGACAAAGCAGGATTTGGCTGTAACTTCTTAATGTGTCTTCAGCAGCTCTCCTTTTTAAGCAGAAGTAACAACAAATAAATTGCTACGCGTATTTTGGAATGTAGTCCACTTGATGACATTTTCATTACAATGTTTACATTTTCTTTTTAGAGATGCTGGTCACCACTAAATGAGCAGACCAGCTGCTCTGGAAAGATTAAAACAGTATATTTTCAATGAAAATGGAATAAACTCTTCAGTTTCCTCTTCCCCACCATTTAGCATCCACTTTTGTAGCAAGCAATGCTGTGCCCATTCGCTCCAGCAGTTAGAGAGCCACCCAGGATGCTGGACTAGGAGCTGAAAAGGGAACTATACCTTACAAACAGCTGGCAAGCATGTTGATTTCTGACATGAACTACATTGCGTGTACACAGGGGATATATAGCACCCTCACAGCCTGGCAAAGGGAAAGGAAATAGTTCCCCTGGTTGAATGGTTCAACTTGTAACTGCAGAGGGTGGAGGGGAGGGGGAGTGCTGAATAATACACTGCATTAAAAACACATGAATATGCTTCCCTCTGAAATGACAGGAAGGAGAGCGCCACATCCATGAGGGCCCAATATGCCAACCAGACCCATCCCACAGGGAAGTCTGCTGCCTCCCTGCGGCCCAGGTCAGAGACATTACTAGGAAACTCCCTGGTCTGGTACGGCCTTCTCACTACTACCCGCTCTTGGTTATACAGTCTGGCAGCGATGAGGTGGCAGAGAGAAGTCCTGCAGTGATCAAAAGGGACTTCAGGGCACTGGGGC
>NW_008824108.1:374626-376012 GCF_000699105.1 Pygoscelis adeliae | reverse complement strand
GGGAAGTGGTTGAGTCACCATCCCTGGAAGTATTTAAAAGACGTGTAGATGAGGCGCTTAGGGACATGGTTTAGTGGGCATGGTGGTGTTGGGTTGACGGTTGGACTCGATGATCTTAGAGGTCTTTTGCAACCTTAATGATTCTATGATTCTATGATACCTGCCTAACCCACACAGGGTTATATGCAATGGCTTCTAGGCATAACTCTTAGGAATTTTGTGTAATCTTGATAAGGTCAAAAATGATCCAAATTTCCTTTTTAAAATAGTCCAAACACCTATGATCCCGCAAGAGGTTCTTTTAATCATTGGTATAAATTATTGTCACTATTGCTACTACCACCACCATTACTACTATACTATTGTATTACTATTAAAAGTAGTAGTGCATTATTGTTGCTGTCTTTACTAATTTGATGAGATTCTTCTGGCCCAGGCTCTTCAGCTCAGGCTCTAGGGATGATGAGTTTTCTGCCACAATGAGAAAATGACGCACATTGCTGGTTGTTTGCTAGCAAAAGCAAACAACTTAGGCAATCCTAAGTGGGAGCCCACCAGGATTGAAATCAGTAGGTGCCTCTGACATACAGCATGCTCTGCACTGCTGAGTCTGCATCCTGGATAGCTGACAAGCCGATGATGTTTGTTACATCATAGTTAATTAGTGAGTTACAATCCAACTGCTGTTACATCTGCTTTGGACTGAGGTAAGCATAGCTCTTGGCCTGGGTGACTTTGTGCAGATTCAGGGGTTTGGCTCTAAAAGACCCAGTTTCGGTCCATGACATCTGCTAAATGCTATGGAGGAAACAAAACAGCAGTTTGCTTGTTCTCCGACTTCTCCTTATGCTCCTTCAAAACTTTTTTTACTTTCCTTTTTAAAAAGGGCCTGGGAACAAGAGAGATGCAACAGTCGGACGGGCAGGGTATAAAGAGATGACATACATTTAGTTCTGAAAGTCATGCATAATGTTTATACTCACAGGTTTCCATACAACTTAGAAGGTGCGAAATATAAATACCATGCATTTCCCCCATAAAGAGGGGAAATTCATACAGTTTCATGATTTTTGCCATAAAATGTTTTGAAAAACTGAGAGGTTCCTCCTGATTTTTTCATCTTTTTCTGTCTGTTTTCCACAAAAAACAAACCAGAATGAATGTATGACAAACTTGCTGGTCCCTGTTTTGCTGATATTCTTTTTTGCATATTGCATAACCTCTCCATGTAGATCCAGAAATAGCCTGATTAGAGGTAACTATTTTCCCTAATTTAGAGACTTAAGGGCCTATCGATCAGCTCTTGAGATAAGAAAATAGTAATGATTTCCCCTGCCTACTAAAGAATAAAAATATTCCTTCATTTTGTTCTCCTTTTATCTTCCT
>NW_008824108.1:351744-374612 GCF_000699105.1 Pygoscelis adeliae | reverse complement strand
AGGTCCTAACTATTTTGTTATGGGTTTTTTAGTGTCAGTCCTTCAGTTTTCTTTTTCTGCAGCTAGCAGCAACAAGGTTGCAGGCACAGCAAAGGCTGGATTACCACCCATCAGAATTCAGACAACTCTGCTCTTCTGTTGAAGGGATGGATTTCAGAAGCACATTAAAGGAGTGTTCTTACATAAAAGTGCATTTTGCTAGACACGTAAAATGGGTCAAAATATGAATTTAAACTGCCTTTTTTCTTCCTTCTATGAAGTTGTCATCTCCTCATTCAACTTACATTTTATGTATAAAGAAAACATTGGAAATTTCCACTATTTGTATATCTTCACTGCTTAAATGGGCACTTTAACATATCAGCACAGAGGGCTATACTGCTGAACTCACCTTTGATGGCACAAATAAAAAGTAACACTTTGCTTTACGAAACCTTACAGATATGATTTGGTCAGCTTTCTAGTATTATTTAGGACAAACAGATTGTACACAGAGCCACTAGAGGCAGTTTTTACCTTCCTCTCACACCCTTCGACTCTCTTCTTGACATCATACAGAGTAAAGGAAGCTGTTTATAGCACAAACCGCAGTAACAAAAAACAGACGCTGAGTATCTGGGATACAGTCTGCATGTGAGGACGTAAGAGCTCCAAGATAAATTTAAGCAGAGGCACTACTGCAGGGGCTGACCAGACACTTCCTGTGTATTGCTTAGCAAGACGTCCAGTGGAATATAGGCGCCCAGTGGTAGCTAAGCATATAGTTGCAAAAGTGCAAACAAATCATCAGACACTTGCAATTAAACCCAAACAGGAAGACCTGAGACCCAACACCCTGGCCACAACTGCAGTCTGGATTACAAGTAAGTCAGCAGAGCTCGCTGCATTGCTGCACCCACAAAACAGACATGTGCAAGTTGGAGACTCAGAGAACTCCATATATGCCCCAGGTACACAAATAGATACATTAAAAGGTCTCATGTAGACTGCTTTTAAAGTAATTACTCACTCCATAGCGACCTCTGTTTTTTTACTAATAGGAAAATGAGAGGCCATACTGTAAATGGGTTGTCTAAAGGCCATATTGTACTAGTTTCCTAAATAGATCTTAAAACAACCTGCATGCCTCAATTGTAACCTTTTCTTAAAAGGGAAGTGACCTTTGATGTGAAGCTCTGATCATGAACAGAGTATAAACTACTCTGGAATCTACCAGGATATAGTCTTTCAAAGTGTCAGAACATTAACCTAGCTAATACTCATTAAATCCCAACTACAGGTAATGTCTGGAGAAAACTCAAGGCAAAACTAATGTCTGTCAGGTGACATACAAGCTGTGTTGACTCGTTGCCATGCAGAGTTTCATAATTTTCATCCATAAGGAGCTGCTCATATGTATTTCTCTTCAGTGACTCCATGAAAAACATATAGGTAAGTCTACGGGGTTTTTGGTCTTTCAAGCATGTGCAGAACAAAGATTTAGATTTCCTATGAAGAGGAAGGAGAGCATTTTGACTTACTTATGTCATACTTGGTTACATCAACAAACACGGATATTGTTTTTCTTTTGTAAGTACTCACTAAAAGTATTTCCATTCACAGATGTGTGCAGATAAAGTATTTATGACTGTTCCTACAGGATACATTGCTAGAAATCCTCCTGGGACCTTGGCACTGCCCAGAAAGTACAAACCAAAAGAGGTCCAGAGAACCTGACTGCTTCCTGACTGGAAACCCCTCTTTTCACTGTCTGGCCCTATACCTTGTCCCACTCTGTTCACTCAAAGTAGTCATGTTCCTTCAGATTATGGAAAGACTGGCAAAAAGATCAAAATCCAGGCATGCAATTTCACATGTTTTCTTAGAAATGACAGGAGGAATTTTGAGTGAAGTAATGATCATTGAAGGATCTGTTGTATTAATTGACATTTTATCAGTTTTGACCAGTTGATATCCTTGTCTCTGTGCTGACCTTAATTTCTTCTCTGTGGGTTTTGAGATGGAAGTGGGTACTTTTCAAAGGAAATTGGTCTCTAAAGGAAAATTCTGGAACTTCTAAGAACAGAAACTCATCAGTCTGATAAACAATACTGACAAAAAAGTGTTATACAACTACTTGTTTCAATCATTCAGGAGTACACAACCTTCCCACACTTCGCAGGTCAGGTAGAGCTGCAAGCCCCAGAGAAGTCATACTCATGTCCATAAAACTGGTGTGCACTACCACAAGTCTGAACAAAAGCATCTTGGGATGGGGTGGAGGAGTGCATCTCAAACAGGCAAAACATTTTGTGAAAATGGGTTGCTTGTGGAAAAATTCTGTATTCAGAGTTTTCAGCATTTAGAAATTGTCAGAATATTGGACTTTGTTATGGAATATGTGGTCTGAAGAAACTTCTTGAGATATTTGAATTCCATCAGGAAAACAAATTTGGTGTTACTAATTTAAGTCTTTTGAAAAGGTCAAGATTCAAATGAAATGTTTCAAAATTCTAAATGAGGAGTTTTATTGAAAAGAAAATCCTTTTTTGTCTGGGGCAGGGATAGTTAATTTTGGTAAATTCATTTGTTTGTGTGTTTGAGCACTTGGTTTTTTGTCCCAACTTCAGGTCTCCAGCTCTCATGACCAAAATGAATGAAATTGAAACCTCTCCTCTAAGTCCAGAAAAGCTCTCCTGGCATCTGTCAAGTTAGACCAGATATCTACTGTTTTTTACCTAAAAACAGAAAGCAGAGCTCTGAAATGTTCACTGTGGTGTAGGCATATGTCCTAAAAGCAAGGATCAGCATCAATTAAAAATGCTGCAAGTAGAAGTGTGCCCTTTGAGCTGCCAGTGTGCAAAGCTGTTCCAGCTGGGCATTTAGACACCATGGCTGCACAAGGCAATTTATTATCATTTATCCTGAGACCTCACCAGCACTTTTCCATCATTGAATGAGATGGAGGCTGGGTTTATTGGTGGCCCTGTTCACCAAACATATTCTCCCAGGTGACAATGTCTTCAAAATTGCTATCACCATGCAGAAGGGATTTCAGAGTTAGACCCTCAGTCAGAAATGAGGAGGCAGATAGTGGAACAAGAGCTTGAAGTAAAAGCAGGTGAAAGAGAAACACTCAAACAGAGTTTCAGCCGTTTTTAGCAAGTCTATTTATACCTCACCATATCCTTTGAAAACATAAAATTCTAGTCCTAATTTATTAATGGAATGTGCCAGCACTAAGTTATTTTTAAATTTAGAATATAAATGGCCTTCATGAACTAGAGCGAGCAGGCAGCATCTGACATGAGTCTCAGAGCTAGTGTGAAATTTACTTTTAAATTGCTGCTGCCTTTCCAAAAATTATGCACCGTGAGCATGTGGCTTCACTTGTGTTAGCTTTTTCTTTAATTAGAAAATAGAACTGCAGGAAGTGGCACGTAGAAAGGATCTTGCCCTTGCTTGGATGTAAATAATCCTCTCGGCTCATTTCAGCTGTTTCTTCCCAGTTAAATTCAAGTTGTCAAAGGAATGTGATCCTGAAAAGAATTCAGAAATTTCCAGATATTTGTAAACACAAAAGGCAAAGATTATTTATCTTTTATTTTATTTCCCACCCTTTTCCTTCTTTTATAGCAAACAGGAAGTGGGGGCTGAAGAGAACTGAAACAGAGGATATAGAGGGCATTTCTTTAGCTCCTGGGAAATTTTATTCCCGATATTAAGATCGATGAAAAAGGGTATTCTTCTGTAGAAGTGTTCCTCAAAAGAACCTTGCAGCTCCATATTCAGCCAGCCCAAGTAATTTGTTCTTTTAGTTAGACACTGTTGACTTTTTCCAACGGCTGTCCTCATCACAGCTTTATAAGCCCATTAGAGACACTCATTTGAGTGTTTTAGGGAATGACTAGACACAGCAAATGATTTTCCATAAATAATTTATTTGATGACTTCAAAATTCTTGGTGTTCCTGTAAGAAGTGCCTGTCACAGAGGAATGCTGGTAAGAGATGGCAGCTTGCTTCCCGGGTCCCACCGCCTGACCCAGGGCCCCCTCCATAACCCACGGAGAAGCTGCTGCAGTTTCTTCTGGGATTTGTTCCTCTGCTGTCTGAGTTAGCGGGAATTTTCCTAATAACTTGAACAGGAACTGAACAAGATCCAGAGCCTTCCTGATCTTCTTTGCCTTCTGAGAATAAAAGGGAAAACTGCATTGCTTTGCAAGCAGACATTCTTAAGCATGAGTCAACTTTGGGACAAAAAGTGTGGCAGCCAAGAGTCTGGTCTCACAAGCTCCTCAAAGAAGCCGTGCTATTATAAATAATAAAGATTTACGAGACTAAACCATGGAAGGTTTTGCAAAGGTTCAGTAAATGCTTTTTATACTGAGCTTAGCTCTGTCTTCATATTTCCAGAATTTAGTACACATAAAAGTGGTTTAGGAGTTGCTTTAGAATAGATGAAAGGATTTTATCAGTTTTCATTAATTTTAGATTAAAAGAACCCTGAACTTTAAATACTTGTTTATGTGAAATACCAAAGCTCCTTTAAGATAAGTCTTTGACAAGGGAAAAAGTATATATGTTTTGATACATAAAGCATGCATTTGAAACATTACTACATATGGGGACATTTACTGAGAAAGTTCTTTATATATTGAACATAACAGGTTTCCATACACAGTCTGTAACCTCTAAAAGAACAAATTCCTACTATATTAGTTTTCTTGTATCTGTCAGTCAAGCATCTGTAGGGTCCTTGAGTTAGTTTTGAGGTAAGAATCTCAGATAAGTCTTTCTCATTACCTTTGTCACTGAAATTTAAAAATAAGTTAAATTATTAATTAAGATTAAATGTAGTAGCTGCATACTAATACGCTGGCAATTTATCTATCACTTTTAGCAGTAAGCGTGTTTAAATTATCTCACCTCAGTGCCTGATAAACAATCAATGGACTTTATTTAATAGCTTCATCTCCAGTGCTAATTGTATCCATTTAAATGAAATTATTCTGATTGTTATTCCATGTAGTGATTTGGTGATATGAGACTTCTGAAGAGATATTATTGATTTGGGGCAACCAAGCACCATCCATTACAGCTGTGAAGACAGGAATTAAATATAAATAGTGGGCTATTATTTTGTGGATGTCTTTGTGGACAAATAGGGTAGCGGAAGCAGGATAATTACAAATTTGCTCTAATTTGTCTTCTTGATTTATAGGTATATGATTCCTGAAAATAAAATGAGGGCTACAAAGTAATCAAGTGAAGCTGGCAATAGATACAACCTTGTGACTCCTTTAGCAGAAAGGACAAACAATTCATGTGCTGTCAGATTTTAAAAGGTATTTAGACAGCTAAAAAGAAGAAGTTTAGCACTTGATGAGATTTACAACAGTGCCTAAAATGATTTTTGGACAGGTAGATAAAATTTAGGAAGCAAACTAAACAAAAAAAATATCTTTCATTGTCACAGAATATATCTACCATGGTGAAAGGAACCATACAAAAACCATTTTCAAAGATGTGGGACAAAGATAACTTTTGTGCAACATTCCTGAGGTTGTGAAGATATAGTAAGCACAACTAAAAGTTTTTACAGCACATCTGAAGTTACAAGTGAGCTGGACAGAATCAGTGGGAGGTGTGTGTTGTTGGAGATCCAAGAACCACCAAATAATCTGGCAAATGAGGAATTCATGAAAAGGTGACATGATAACAGAGAATGTGCTCCTTTCCCTGAGCCTCAGTGACGTCAAACTAGATAAAGATAGTTCAGAAGACACAGGAAGCAGGAAGGAATGCAGGGTGAGGGTTGTTTGCAGTGGTCATGATAAAGTCCTAACTGTACAGAGGAAATTCATTATCCATAGCACCCACAAGCTCATACCGTCTGTGATGAGGGAGGAAAATGGAGAAAAGGAAAATGACAGAAAAGGTGGTCCTGACCTAACATCATCAATGAGCAGGACCAGCACTTGAGAAGCAACACCAGAACCTAGGTTTGTCTATGGCAACGCATATGATCTGATCAAATTTCACTTTGCATTAGATGCAGAGTTAATTTGACACATCCTGTAGTTGTTGGTAATAAAATCACATCCTGATGACGTCGTGTGTTGCTGCATTTGTGCTTTGAAGTGATTTGGTAAGCTGCAATAGCTGTTCACCCTCACTGCAGGGACTCCCTTGCCCACCTCCTTCATAGGGCCAGCTGTCCCCAAGCGATCCCTTAACTGGAGGGTGCACAACAGTTGGGCCACTCGTATCAAATACAAGATATGTTTCTACTTCTGTCCTGACTGTCAGGAGGGGCCAGCCAGCCTGCTTCTCAGAACTGAGCCACCACACACTGCTCTAATCCACTATTTTTCTTTAAGCTGTTCCACAACAGAAAAAGATGCAGTGTTCACAGGACCAGAAATATGCATAAGACAGACAAGGATTCTGGTGTCTCACTCTGTGTTCCCAAGCAATCTCCACAATTTGTGTTAAACAGCCACTGAACAAAATGCTTAATAGTGCTATGAGCAGGATGTGAACTCAAGAGTTCATTCCTCTTTAGGCTGGATTTTAACTAACAGTTGCCATTTTCTGGAGGCATGGTAGTTGGCATACAAGTGCAACCTAATTTTAACTGCAAATAGCTAGGGGAAAATGGGATAACAGTGAGATTTAGATCTCACCCCTCCAAAGGGAATGCCTGTTGCTGTCATGAATTGTTTTCATGCCCAATATATCCCAACACAGACATCCAGGCATTTCTCCAAGTGTCCTGTGGGCTACTGGGCAGAGAAGTCACTGCTATAGATGCAAAGGTGCTTTCTAAGCAGTAAAACAAAGCATTTCAACAAACTGTGTGATGGGCCCCAGGAGGTGAGTCTGAAACCTGACAAAAGTAAAGTATAAGATGTCGCTGGGATCTGTCCAGCAATGCCAAGACTGATGGGCTTCTCAGTGCAACCAGAGGCAAAGCCGATGTTGCCTACAGAAATGTAACTTTGAAAACAAACAATCTCTGGGAACATCTTGGATAGTTGGAAGTTGATAAGAGTTTTGAGAATCTAAATTTCAGACTGAGATCTGCCATCATGCAGATCACCCAGGGTTTTGTTTATACCTCCCTAACCTCACCTTCAAGGCCAGGCTCATGGGTCCTGAAGACAGTGAGCCTACCAGCGCAGCTCAGGCATAACTCCGGTTTTGTATGGGTATGCAAGCCTGGACATACATAATCAGTTAATATATGAAAAGGTTTATCTAGGTTGGTTGTCCATGGATAGTGTGCAAGCTGCCTATAAAGAGTTGAAAAGCAGAACGGAGGCAGAACTTGCTGTGCTTACAGACATCTGGGAGTCTTTTCTTTCAGTCATGTAAGTGATGGCAGAAAACTCATGAAGGTAGTTATCACGCTACGTCTTTTAGGACCTCATGAAAATCAACCCTTTGTAAAGTTGTGGCAATAGAAGAATCAGCTAAAATCTCTTTTCAGCACGAAAAAGAAAGCTCATTTTTTGGTGCAAACCCTCATGCAATTTTCTATCTTTACAGTAATTAATCTCACACAAATGATCTTTGACTGGTTTTAATTGCATAGTCAGACCATCAACCAAAACACAAACCTCTTATGAAATTCACTGGAGTTTTTAAAATGGAACCGATGAAGGAATTTGACATTAAGCTACAGTTTTTCTCACAAAAAAGAAGATATTCCTAGTGGTAAAAGACAATGCCTATTAACTAGGATCACTTTACTAGAAATCAGATGCCAGAGTTGCAAATCTCTGAGTATCATAGGCAACCAATAAGCAGAGGTACTGGTACACCAGTGCAACACAAAATTAGTCCAAGAATTAAAAAAGATCATTTCAACATTGTCTTTAGCTTAAATATAGCATATTTCCATTTTTTGATGTATTTCAAACCTATTCTAAAGAGAAAAAAAAAAAAGGGGGTCTAACGTGGCTTTCCTAGTTGCAAATCTTTCCATTTTTAGTGATAAAAATGCCCAGCTAAGATCAATGAATGTTTATACAGAATCTGAAAGAGTACAAACAGAAGGCACAATCCAGTTATTCTTTGAAGGCAAAATTCTGTTATTTACTTTGTATCTTGAGGCACATGAAAACCTTCTGTAGAATATAATGACAAAGTAACTATTGTACAGCGGCTACTCATGGCATAAAACTTGCTCTGTCTGATGCCCAGTTCTGCTTCCCCTTTATGCTGATGTCATATTTTGGCACTGAATTACAAGAATCACGATCAGCCTGATCTTGACAATTTGCGAGGAAGTCAGAGAAACTGCGACACACCATTTGAATGGGAGAGAATAGGGAGAGACAGTGGATGGAAAGGAACCAAAGCTTTATTTTTTAGGGCTACTTATTGCAAATCAAGCAGTATAAATTAATTTCTGATCTGTCTTATGAGTAGATGCAGTTCTTACACAGTGGAGCCAATACCGTTCCACTAAGATAGGGAACAGGGAGCATGAGCCCAAACAGTGATTTTCAAAACATCCAGAGCAGAAAGATAAACTCTATGGCAGTATCTTGAACAGTGAGGATTGCAGGAGGACTTTGGATGAGGAGTGCTGAAATGAACCTATGGAGCTCAACCCAGTTGTTATTCTCTGAATGATGGACTTAAAGGAAAAGCAGGACACCTGGGTCATAAGGCAAGCAAGGGGACATTTGTGGCATGTTGCTTGCTGGGGCAGGAGCAGAAAACTGCTCTGAGGCTCCAGTGGTGGAGGTCTGCAGTCACTTATGGAACTGAAGGTCCTTCTGCTGAAACTAAGAAGGCAGGAGAGCAATACAGAAAGTGTGCACACGAGAGGTGTATCTGCTAATAGCATTGATTGTCTATACGTGACTTCATTACAGCCACTGAACTACTACTGCAGAGCCCGGGGAGGAAGGATCCATCACAAAGCTCCTCACTGCAGAGCTGGTACCACACAGGCAGAAGAGCTTCCACCAAAGTTATCACCCAGAAACTTTAACACTGACTGGAACCAGCACATATCTGCAATTGTTCCAGCCAAACTTTGCTTTTGATAAAGAAATTAAATACTAAATACTCTTCTCCTGGGTTGAGAACTCTGCCAAGCATCAGCCTAGTGAGAACTTTTATAACAAAAATTTATTCATTTCTGGGAGCTGGAGTTTTATAATGGGTAGAATGAGTCACTCTTTACCAGTGCAGTAATACAGAGCTGCACTCTAATCACAGATTCCCATCTGGACCATTTATTTGTGAATTTATCTTAAAATATGAAACCATTTCAGCCATAGTTTGGTTTTTTTTCCTGCCAGAATTTACCCTTGTTCCCTCCCTTTCCTTTTGCCATTAAACATATTTCCCTCCCTTTTTTTCGCCCAGACAACCTCTGCATTTTTCTTATATTCTAATATTTTCCAGCAGCAAACAAAACACTAAGTGCATTTATGAATCATTGGAAAACCCAGATGTATCTCCTTTCTTTAGCCATTAGTGTTGTTTATCCTAAATTTACTTTTTATTAACAAATGAAACTTAGAATATAAGTTCATTGCTTCAAGACACTAAGAATAGATCTAAATTAAGGAGGATCTACCACATAGTTCCAAGAAAAATCAGAAAGAAATTGTAAATTAGAAAACAAAGTTCTGTTCTTTCTCCAATGTAAGTTTGGTTGGCAGATTTCAGTGGGTGCTGGAACTTGTTTAGTTAGAGTCTAATAGGGACACTAATTGTATTCAGATTACAATTTTAAAATGAATTTAGAATCACAAGGGTAACATTTAAAGTTAAACTAACCCCATGCTTACCCATTAATGATCTATTATAAAAGTGACAACAGTATTGTGGCAACTCTGCAAACAAAATGTTGTTTAGCCAAAAGCTGCTTATCTATGTAGTGTTTGAGCTGGATCAGACTAATCCAGAAAAAAATTAGTTCTAGCAATATCCGTATTCATGTCGTTAAAGGTGCTTTTTTAATTTGAGAGTTTTGAATGAGAACAAATACAGCAGATGGATAAACAAACTCAAATGGTTGATCTATGAATTATGAGCCTCAGCCAGAGATAATGTCAGAATTTAGCTGACGTTAAGCATCTCATGCTACCAATGCCACTGTCACTAGCTTCATGACCAGACAAGCTACCTCTGTTGAACAGCAAAATAATTAAAGAGGAGCTATTAAGAAGTCATTTCTCCAATTAAATAACTCAATTAGTAGGCAGTCAGCACACTAGGCAGTTATGTCATGCAAGGAAAAAGCAGTGAATTTTACAGAAAAAGAGGTAAACCTGAGCTCTCTTTATCTTTTGTTGTTGAGGCAGTTTATTTCCACAGGCTCCTCAACAGCCCCATGCACCAGCTTGAACATCTCTTACATTGGTTGCTGATATTCACAGCAGTGGGTTAACATATTTCTTATTCATTTCTACAGGAGTGAGAAAGGTTTAGGAAGGAAAAGATTTGATTATTCAATTGCATAATTACTTGGTGTTTCACCATCACACAAAGTTGTATAGCGGACAGCTCCCAGAACTTGAGGCAAGTGGCGTTGGTCCAGGGTAGCGAGCTATATCCTTGCACTGCAAGTGAAGATGATCCAAATCCCATTTCAAAGCGGTGTGCTGTGAAGACAAGTGTACCACTGAGATTGTATAGTCAGATGACCTGATAACAAGGGATTTATAGGCATGAGTAAATGCAGATGAAGAACCAACTTGCACTGGTAGCAGCACCTAAGAGCTGAATACTTCCTTTTACTTGCATCTCTCTGGGGAATAAGTGGGTAAAAACAGTAGTAAAGACTAGCATTAGTGATCACATGGACAAATATGATAGCCAGAAAGAGTCAAGTTTGGTAGAAAAAACCTCAAGCCCCACAAATCTGTGAGAAACCTTGAAAGAAGTGGGTGTGCCCAAGGTGCTCCCAGTGACAGAATATGCTCAGCTTATCAAAAAGCTCCTAACAGCATCCTTTTTCCTAGGTATATTAAAATGTCATGCTATGAGAGGAAAGGTCTCTCATAGGTTCACAATCAGTTAGAAGTTACGAAGACAAAAGCTGGACTAGAAAGTCAGCTTTCATCCGAGAGAAGTTACACCTAGATCCTTTGAGGATCTGTGCTGGGAACTCTTCTCTTAGGGGTTTATAAATGGAAAGGATATGAAGAGTGAAAGAACTACATTTCAAAATGAAACAAGTTTTTTTCAAGATAGTCAAAAACTAACACAACGTACAGAATGATCTCACGATACTGGGTGACTTGGCAATAAAATGGCAAATTAAATTCAGTGCCAATTAATGTAGAGTAATGCACATAGGAGAAAAAAAAATCTGTGCATAAAAGCAATGAGGGACTCTAAACTAGCTATTACCACTTGGGGAAGGATGTTGGAGTCATTTCAGACAGTGCTCAGAAAATATTGACTTAGTGCTCAACAGGAAAATTGGATGATAGCAGTTATTAGGAAGGGTGGAGAGCAAATCTAAAAACATCATTTTGCTGCTGTGTAAATCCATGACATCCGGACATAGGTGGACATGACATATAGCTGTAGCTGTGCCTTCTTTAAGAAGATGTAGCCAACCCAGAAAAGCCACACAGAGGACAATAAAGATAATTACACTGCCATAGAAGGAGAAACTAAATAGACAAGGCCTGATCACAGTACAAGAGCTGATGGGTGTGTGATAAGATTGCCATGCACTGGAGGTAAGGGAGCAGCATGAGCGGCTGCTCCTAAGGAGAGGCAAGACAGGAGGCACTGGTGACAGGGCGGGAAAATGGCCCCTCCAGCAAGGGTGCAGTCCCCCAGCGCTGAAACAAGGCAAACAGAGCAGGTCCAGGGGCAGTCCCTGGTTCAGCCCCCGGTTGCCACCAGGCACATCCCCTGTCACAAGGGCGTGTCCAAGGGCAAGCAAGAAAGTCAAGTCACCAAGGCCAGGCACACCATACCCACATACAATGTAGCTCATGCAAGGACCAAGCATCAAGTCTTGGGCTTAAATGGGGCTCCTGGGCCAGTGGGTGAGGGTGGCTCGGTCATTCAGATGGTGGCTCTTCATTTTGTCTCTTGCTACTGATGGAGAGAAAGGGCGTCCAGCCATGAGGGACCTTAGCCTGGGCATCTGTGCGGCCTTGGAGCTTATTAGGGAATGGACTGGTTTTAATGATCTTTGTAAATGAATCAGCAAAATGGAATGCACAATTTTACATCCCAAACTTGTGTTAATATGGTGACTAAATGATTTGTGATTCATTCCTGTCCCGCTCTATTTGAGCAAAGGATGAAAATAAGCTGCCACTATTTGGCCTTCTTTGCAAAACTAGAATCAATATTTTTAACTAAGAAAAGACTAATGAGACTAAATGAAAAATAAAAAGACCAAAAGCTAAACAGGGAATTCTAACAGCTCACTTCTTTAAAAAAAAAAAAAAAGTTATAAAAATTGATTTTATAACTGTGAGTTAGCCATCAGTTCTATGAAACCACAGCAGCTGGAAAATGCATTCCCCTTTCTGTGCATGTTGTTGACCCAGTCGGAGGTCTTACTTACAGTGAGTTGAAAAGATGTTACATTTGAGAATAGAGCTGTTATTGTTTTCAAATTTATAGACATATCTAGAGGTAATTGTAAACCATTTGAGTGACTGCCATAAGCTATCCTGAAATGAATGGCAGCCTTTCACAATGGTTACTCAAAAGGAAGTTATAATCCCAATATGAGCAGATGAACAATTATGGGAATACCAGAAGATGTTTGGAACAGTTTTTTGTCTGAAATTTTTCTAGCAGATTTCATCTAGGAGGGACCTCCTGAGCTACTGAATCCAATTTCCTATCATCACTGCTAAGAAAGTCAGAAACACCATGAATTTGGCAGGAGCTCTGTGATGATAAACTGCCAGTCTCCCTGGCTTGGCTTCCAGAGGGAAAAGCATAAGCAGGTAGCCAGCCATGGCTGAATTTACTGAAAATTGCTACTGAAAGGTAATGGTTTCTCAAGGACTGGCAGGAAACTGGAGTTTGCAGGGTTGAGCACCAGGACAGAGATTACAGAGCAGAATTACAGTGGACTCTGCCCACAGGAGGGATGAGGATGGCTGGGTGCCCCAGGGCTTGGGAGCCAGAAGATAAGAAGAACCTAAAGAACTCCAGGACAGAGGCTTAAGGGATAAGAAGTATCTGTTTGTAAATTAATCATGCTCCTCCTTAAAACAAACTAACTGGTGAAAACAGCTCCTGAAGAGCCCCAGCTGTGTAACTTCCAAATCTTGAGGGCAGTTTCTGTCAACAGTCTTGTCTCCTGAGCCAGCCTCATGGACCTCAGCACTGATTTTTAGTCTCTTACCTCTTAGAGCTCAGAGCAAGACTGGGTTTAGCCGAATCTTAAATGAAGGCCAAGGTAAATTCTTATCTAGTCACCTTTGGGGCTTCTTTAAGTAAAACAGCTTGGAGGATGTTGATCCAATTTGATCCATCTATGCAAATTTAAATCAATAGGTAGAAGTCTACAGTGAGAAGGAGTTCCTTGTGAAATGTTGGACCATAAGGACTTGTTTCGGAGCCGTGGGGCAATGAAATGTCTCTCATCCTCAAGTGGGGTTCCCCACAAGTGGTAGAGTTGCCCAAAGCTCTCCAGCTGCCAGGCGATGGGAGGGAGGGAGGGAGGGAGGGAGGGAGGGAAGGAGGGAAGGAGGGAAGGAGGGAAGGAGGGAAGGAGGGAAGGAGAGGAGGAAAGCTTCCTTCATGCAGAACCACCCACCAGCATCTCTTTTAGTGGTCCTTGGCAGCTTGTAACTCCCGAAGCTCACCAGACTCCCCAAGGCCAAGTACATGCAGGAGAAATTATTAAACCATGTAACAGATTGTTGGAGGCTAAAAAGAGGTGGATTATTTTCATGCTGCCCACTGTCTTGTGTACCAAATTTGTGAGCCTGAGTCAGTCAAGGCTGTGCACACTGCTACATGTGAAAGCAATAGACAGACATGCCATGGACTTCTTCCCTTGAGGGTGATGGTTTGAAATGCCAAGTCCTACCCCAAGGAAGGAAATAACCCCAGGCAACAATCCACGCTGGGGACCAACCGGATGGAAAACAGCTTGGCAGAAAAGAATCTGGGGATCCTGGTGGACAGCAAGGTGAACACAAGCCAGCAATGTGCCCTTGCTGCAAAGAAGGCTAATAGTGTCCTTGGCTGGATTAGACAAAATATTGCCAGCCAGTCAAGGGAGGTGATCCTTTCCCTTTACTAAGCACTGGTGAGGCCACACCTGGAGTACTGTGTCCAGTTCTGGGCTCCCCTGAACAAGAGAGACATGGACTCACTGGAGAAAGTCCAGTGAAGGGCTGTGAAGGTGATTAAGGGACTGGACATATGAGGAGAGGCTGAGACAGCTGGGACTGTTCAGCCTGGAGAAGAGAAGGCTTGGGGGAGATCTTATCCATGTGTATGAATACCTGATGGGGAGGTAAAGAAGATGGAGCCAGCCTCCTCTCGGTAGTGTCCAGTGACAGGACAAGAGTCACTGGGCACAAATTTCAATACAGGAAATTCCATTTAAATGTAAGAAAATACTTTTTTAGTTGTGAAGATGGTTGAACACTGGAAGAGGTGGCCCAGAGAGGTTATGGAGTCTCAAAATTTGACAAGACATGTGCAACCTGTTCTCACTGACTCTGCTTTGAGCAGGGTGGTTGGACTAGACGATCTCCAGAGGTGCCTTTCAGCCTCAGTTATTCTGTGATTCTGTAATTTTATGTTTCTAGGATTTTTACTTTTTTATAGTAACTGCCTCACGACCTAGTGATTCTTTTTGTAGAATATAGCAGTGATTTGCACAGCACTACTTGGAACAGAAGAATAATCATTTACAAGCAACCTTGAGCAATTATTAGTATGCTTTAGGCACCCGTTAGGGAATGGGATTTTCCTGTGAGGCAGGAAAGCACTGTGACCCCTACTGTACAGTCATGAGGTGATGAGGATTTATCCACAGCTGGGCCTTACAATTAGAGGTTTTATTTGCAAACATAAAGCAGAACTCTTCTGGTTCTCCCCCTGTGCGGAAAATAGATGCAGGCTGCAGAAGACAGTCTCAGGACAGCAATTTGCCTAGTTAACTTGACACTTAGGAATGCATCAAGTAATTTTATGGTTATTTCACCAAACAGGGCTCAAAAAATGCAAGCTATTAATGTGATCCGTGCCTACCTCAGAATCGTCTCCCATTTCTTGTATATATTTCCCTCCTTTCTTCTGACCCTGACCACAGTGTCAGTGGCCATCGCCGGCTGCCTCAACGCTCTCTCTCTCTCCATGAGAGGCAGCAATCCTTTCTGGGTCTCCAATGCTCCTCCTGCCCAGGTCCAGGGGGGGATTAACCCCTTTCATTTCTCCCTGTGTGGTACAGCACAGAGCTGAGGGCAGCAAATCTGGGGAGACCACCACACCTCTTGTGGCCCTCATCCCCAAAGAGCATAGCAGCATCTGCGAAGGGGAATCTTACAGGAGCATTTTATCCTCTGACTCTGCTGTCCTGCTGCCGAGAAGAAATGACAGCCTGGCCCAGTGTCATCAGGATGCATTTTACCCGCCCCCCCCCCCCCCCCGAGAAGTCTACCTGGTGAGCCGATCAAAACTGAGGAAACACTGAGTAGCGCGGCGTTTGCCAGGCAGCAATATGCTTGAACAACTTCTGAACACGCTGGTAATGCTTTCTTCGACACCTCTTGGTAGGCAAGTTTCTTCCTGAAGAGGGACCCGGTGATTTCACCACCCTGCAGTGCCTCTGCCCCTCAGGGCATAAAAGAGACTGTCCTGGAAAAGACGTCCCCTGTCTCCATCCCTCAGTACAGGTTGGATCCAGAGCAGCCCCTGGGCCTCGCTGCCTCAGAGCCATGCTGGCACTGTGGGGAAGAGGGGAAGTTATCGAAACCTGATAAGTGGCCGTCTTGAATGACTTTCTTCCTTGAGCACAGGGCACCAGGCGGGGACTTACTAATTGCTGGGAGCAGAGCTGAATGCCAGCAGGCATTCAGGCAAGAGGCCGAGTCTTGCTCTTGCCTCCTGTGTATAAGGGAAAGAAAAAAGGAAAAAATGTTACTACACTTTATAAAATTCTTCAAAAGTGAACAAAGTGTGATCTTCTTCTGACACTGTCTGCCACTTTCCCCCTCTGCACTGTCAGGAGTCAAAATCTGATCTCCATGGTAAGTCAAAAGGCCATCCCAAGCTATCTGGCAGATTTAATTTGTTTGAGGGTAGAGTCTTCTCAGCTGGATTTTAATTAGCAGTTGATTTTCTTCGAATGCAAAAAGCAAAGGCTGTGTGTCCCGCAACACAGAAAGGAGATTTGCAGCACATCTTGAGAGCTTCATTTATTTGTCTGTTTTCTTCAAGCACTGCCATATTCTTCTGTTTTCATGTGGAAATATACAGAAGCATAAACGTAAATGGAAGTGTGTCTTATGAACTGAGGAGGAAAAGGATAACAAAAAAAATTCAGCCCAAGCATTTAAGGACACTATTTTTTCTGCAGTATTGTTGTGTAAAGCAATCTTGACATCACAACATTATCAGTCAAATACCATTTGGCACAAATTGTCCTGTGAATTCGCTAAACAACATATTTGCTAATAGTTATGGCTAAATAATGCAAAAAAAAAGAAAACCATATTGTAAATAATGTATTGATCCACTGATGGACAACAATCATCTAATACATTGTTAGATAATGTGTCAGCCAGCCACATATTTGGTAGACTAATGAATACGATAGTTCATATATAATTTACTCAAAGAAATATGCCTAATTTCCCAGATTTAAATAAATAATTCAGCTAGATGTGTTTGTTAGCAAAGAACCATTTGTTAGCTAATACGAGTATTTTCTTAAGGTCCAAGTGAACAAGATCTCTTTACTGCATTTGAACAGAGGCTCTTTAGAGACTTTATAGCATACCTGCCAACTCCTTTTTTTACGGGAAAAAAATGACCACAGATTACAAATGTACCTACATGCTCATGTGTTTCCATAAATTCAAGCAAAAACAATCAGCTTGGTATTTTTCCCGTCAAAAAACCTCTAAAGGGTCAGCTCCATAGCAAACCCCAACGTCTGTGGATAAGTGCCTGAATTCGAATGAACCATTGTAAATCTTTATTTGAGCTCATTTGTACATTTGCAAATAATTTCTCTATAAATATAAGCTTCAGCTTTTGGCAAATGCGTCCGATCTAAGTAGAGACCAGAGTAGAATATGGAGTTGTGTAAAACTAGACAGCTCAGCTGAGCAAGGTGGATGTTGCAGTGGCAGCTGGAATATCTGGCAGGACTTGGGGAGGTGCGAGGTCTTCTGGAGCTGAGGCCTCCAAAAAATGCCTGGAAGGAGCATCTGACTTGGTTAACTACAGGTTTGCAGGTACAAGTGATAAGACCAGGTCCAGAGCCTTTGCACTTTTATTGCTTTCTCCTGCAGCTGCTGTTTTGCTTCTCAAGAGCTTGCTCAAGAGATCCCAGGCACGAAACACAGTGGACTCATGCTGTAGTGTGGAGTCATGGGGCTACATCAGGGACCACCCTGAGCTTAGTGCAGAGGTGCATGGTGCCTTCTGCCTCCTTTGCCTAAAGATGAGGTTACCATGAAGTACACAAATCTCATCAACCTTTCTTCACCAAACCTCCAAACTTTGAAAAGAACAGCCACCATTTGTGGCCAGTTATTTTACATGCTGAGACTTCAGCACAAAACAGAGAAGCTTTCCATACATATTTCATACAAAAAAAGTAAAATTTCATCCTAAAAGTGCAATATTTTACTTGCAAATAGTGCTGATGGAGTATTAGTGGCAATATATTGCACTGCCCTTTTAAAACTTGTTGAGAATAAACAGGCTCAAACCTGCCCCTGCTGAAAGTGATACCAAGCTAGAAAGGTGAATTCATTCCTGTGATTGCTTACATGTATCATATGAAATCCCATCCACACTTCAGTTTCGCACAAAACGTTACAATAAGGAGAATTAGGAATTTAGAAACAGTCAAAGGTCTGGAAATCAGCATTATCTTTAATTTTAAAATAACACATTTAAAATTAAATCTGCTCTCTTCTATCTAAGGGTTTTATTTCCTTCATATCTGAGTGGATATTCACGGGAATAGTAAAAGTCACTTGACCATAGGTGTATTCCTTTGGAAAAAATCTACTGCTGTTTCACATCATAAAGGATGTGAAATAAAAAATTTTGAAATAAAAAAATTTAAATTAAAAAAATTAAATTATCCATTTTTCATTTACTCTCATTCTCTGAATGTCTAAACCATTTTCAATAACATTGTAAAAAATCAATCTGAAGCAATCAGCTACCATGGAAAATTTCAATATGTGACTTGTTCAAGTGCGGTAAGGTTATTAGTAAGTGAAATAAACTATAAATAGGTTTACAGAAGAGCAGATTAGGCACTTGTAAAGCTAAATTTCACACTGCTCACTACACTTTGCCTAAGATAAAACACATGCTACAATCCCAAAGCAGTGGTCATTGCAAATTGATGCACATTTTAACCAGAACAAGGCACCAGGTACCCATTAACTCATTTTATTTTAATTTAGCAGTAAAAGCTTTCATTGTAGCCATTAGACAAGAGAGAAACCTTTGGCATTAAATTAAGAAAGAAAGCATATATAGAAATAAAATAAAAATTTAATTTACAGCATGGGGACTAGTAAGTTTATATTAACAGAACTTAAAGACTTAGTTCTAAATAATTGAATCTGATTAATACAAATGGGAAATATATAAAAAACATTAAAAAATCTGGAAAGAATTCGTTTTAAAGCTCTGTAGATGGAGACTAACCCATGTTTTAATACATATTTTTCCAGTTATGGCTTGAGGAAATAAAACCAAGTTGCTTTCACCGTTATTTGTAGTATATTTGTAGCGATTATAATTTTCCACACTTTCTTGTAATACTTGGTTGGCAAATAGGGCAGAGAAATGTACATGTTTGCAAGCACAATATTCCACCTGTTCTTCTCCTCAGTTCTGAGAATAATTCTTTTCTAGTCTTTTCTCAAATCTTAGCTTTAAAAAATACATATTTTGGAGCAAACATGGCCATCACCTTCCATTCACTATTTACAGTGTCTATTTAGAAGAATTGTGAATTTGTTGCATTAGGTAATATGAATTAAAAAAATTAAGCATCCAATCCATATTAGAATGGAACAAAATCCCTCTGAGGCCTGGGATAGAGCAAGCTGGGTGTTTTTTTTTAATGGGATTCTTCTCCTGGATGCTCTATACAGCTTTAATACAAACAGACTTTGGATAAGAGGTCTCTTCCAACCTTAATGATTCTATGATTCTATGATTCTGTGATAACAGGGCTTGATAACAGTCTTGGGTGCTACGTCCGATTTGCTGTCCGCATGGTTTCTGCCTGACCCTGGGAGACAGAAGAGAGACACGCCAAGAGGCAGAAGTGGCTGTGCCTTTAACCCTCTGTTTCTTGTCCAACCCAAATGCCATCCCATGGGAAGTGGGGTACCAGGGCTCAGCATCCTCAGAGGCTTCACACCGCCCCTGAGCCTGCCAGGCTGTCCAAAGCCTGGGGATGCCAGTGCTTACCCAGATTCCAGCACACACCTAAACACCAACATGTACCCAAACGCCAGATGCAGAATCAAACTCTGTTTCCATCTTTCTCGGACATGTTAGTTTTAACAAACCAAAAGCCAGCCTCAGTACAGCTCCTAATTCTCCCTTCTGCGTCCACGTGGTGCTAAGTAGTATAGCACCCATGCTATAGCCATGGTGCAGGCTCCTCAGACACACAGACAATTTATTCTGCTCATAGAAATAGTGATTGTACGGAAGACATACCAAGCTCTGCTCATCTTGCCAATTTAAGTTTTGCCTATCAAGGATACACATATTGTGTGATTCCGACGTGGCAGAATCTGCTAAGAAATTCATCCTTCCATCAGAACCCTCCTTGAATTTCAGATTACAATGTAAATATGTATAAAATGCATATTCTAACTGCAGAGATGCCTTTTTTAAAAGAGCATCAAATCCAGTCCCTGTAGCAATAACTCCATTTGCATACAAGTGGGCTGAGCGGTTCTTCAGAGGGATCTGAAGCCCATTTTCCAAGCAATCAGGAAGTTATCGCGTTCCTGCTGTGGAATTCTCCATTTTGCTGTAGTCAACAAAGTCACCAGGACTCTGCGAAGCGCTGAGGTCTACCCGCACAGAACAGCTTGCGAGACTGGGGCCTGGGCGCAAACAATAGCAGTTTTCTTGGCAAGCTTGAAAGACCTTCTTGTTGGCAGATTGAGGAAGCCCACGCTTCTCCTACTGCACTGCCGTTGATCGGTATCAGAGAAGAGCATTAATCAAACATGCAATACCATTATTTTTCCAAATTGAGGTCTCAGGTCTGTGATAAGCACTTCTCTTAACACAACATTGCACAAATATTATGCAACCACACTTCAAAACTGCTGCGTTGAGAAATTTGAATAATGATGAGTACTTTTTGGAAATATTGCTCCAGTCTTGCCTCTGTCTAGGCAGGGATCATGGGCAGAATGCTACATGCTGCATGAGTTAATTTGTCTTTTTATCTGCTTTTGGCTCATAGCTCACTTACAACTTTGTGAAAAATGACGGAGTGTCAACATCTTGCCATTAATGGGCCATGTGACAGACGCCCAGCACAGCAGGCTAAAGAGAAGCATCTGAGTCCTGCAAACTCTCCTTACTGCTAGATTTACTGATGGATGACAGAGCTCCACGGTGCTGACAAAGATGCTGCTGACCTTACTTCCAAACATGCTAGATGGTTTGCAGTTTACAGCAGTACGTCCAGGACAGAAGATACAAAAACGAAGCATGTTTTTAGGGGGGGAAGTGTTGTTTTTTAAATATGGAAAATGGTTCAGAACCAGTGAAATCTCTGAAGAGAAATGTTGTTTTGGAAATGTTTCTGTGATCTACAGAAAGAGCAGATCTCTTCTTAAAAAGTGAATCCATAGAAGAGTAGATAATCCCCATCTTTTTCCCCACATGTCACCCATCCTCTACTAGAAACTTTATTATTAACCTGTGACAATACTTAAACTGGCCAGATCATGTTAAATATTTGGAAAGAGGATGCTTTTATAATGGGAGCTTTGCCAGTGCAACAAAGCACTTCTTATGACATTTCTTGCTAACTTCTGTTTGGTTGTTAAATATTTTTTGTTTTCCTCCACACAGAACAAGCACTCAACTATTTTCAGGCTTAAAAAGGGAACAAAAATTGATAGCATGTGCTTTCCTTTTCAGCCTGCATTGTCTCTGAGAAGCAAACAAATACAGCCTTCTTGCCTGTGAGGATGAGTATCAGAAAAGTAAAAGTAGGACACACAAAATAAAAGCATCACTGAGTCATAGCTTCATACACGGCAAAACCAAAAGCTCATTACAACAACTGTTCATGTACAGCCTATGGTGCATTTGCATCAGCGTTTTAGTTCAAGCCAGGAATTGCTCAAAGATCACTGCTCTCCACACAGTGACACAGCAGCAGAGCACACAAACTAGATTCCTTTGAGGTGAGGTAACCCCAGAGATGCCCTCCAGGAGGACATCTAATGTACCCCAGCCACAAATGGGCATTCAAGCCATAGGACCAGGCTAGACCCAGCCAAAAGGAAAATCCTTGAAAAGCACATCATGTGGACGCGTGGTCCTCGGCACCATTTATCGCCACAGATCCACTTCCATTGCTCCTTGCTGAATTCAACATAACCAATGAGTGCTCAGGAAGTCAGGAAAAAGCTTTGGGGTGCGTGAAGCTGCGGTCAGGTCAGGCACAATTTGCCCCCATTCTGCCCGTCAGTGGGGTGCAGTGATGGCCCATCAGGGTTTATGGTTGTTCCAGCCAAGGAACTGAGGTAACATCAAATCCCAAATCTCAAGATTGAGGGGCAGAGTTTGGAAACAGAGTAAATAAACTGTGGTCTTGATATTAGCTCATACAATCATAATGTCTAATCTAATCTAATGAGACTCCAAAAGCTATATGGACAAATTGAGTATTTTTGTAGTAAGAGGGATCCTGTGTGAGTATTGCAGCTGGCTCTCTGACTTGAAAAGCAGGCAGAGAGAGGAGCTCTTCAGTTTGGGAAGAAGCTGTGAGCTGCAGGAGAGAGATTCGTAAAATACTCCTCAAGACACTAAGAGCACAGAAATGTGGACTTACTGCCTCATGCAGGTAGTGATGTAATACTAAGGAAAGGACGACTTTCTGTTCCCACAAACATGAGCTGCAGTAAAGGACGGTGTCTCACCTCTGCTCAAGCCCAGGGAAGACAAATTCCCATGGATGTGTCGGATGCCCTTGGTGTTCACATGGTGAGCATATAGGCAGGGACTGACTGCAAGGCTTCGCCAACGAGCAACACCAACCGACTCTGCCACTGGGGAGCTGGTGCAGGGTCCTTATGGTGCTGAGTGCTGGGGAAAGTAGGCTTCCCTCATTAAAACTCACATACCTCGGAGATGCATTTGACCTATGTACCATTAATGATTGACTGTACAGCTATATCATTATTGCAGTAAATAATGGATGGATTTCTGTCCCACGTAGGAGAGCTTTGATCCTAGACAAGCCTGGAAATACGCCTCTCCCAGTTTGGAGACAAGACTTTTCTTTTTCAGCGTTCCTTCTGTTTTCTATTCCTGCGTGTATTTAAATGGTAAGTACTTCTCAGAATGATAGCTAGACACAGAGAAAAGGAAATATCCATAGATTCAGCTTTGCCAGAAAATAATGATTCAAGCTTTAAAATGAATGGGGGGGGGGGGGGGGGGCGGCGGG
>NW_008824108.1:345476-351673 GCF_000699105.1 Pygoscelis adeliae | reverse complement strand
GCCAGCAGCCAGATGCCCACCCAGCTGCTTGCTCACTCTCCCTCCTCAACAGGACAGCAGGAAAAAATGAGATTAAAAAGCTCATGGGTCAAGATAAAGACAGGGAGATCATTTACCTGTTACCGTCATGGGCAAAACAGACTCAGCCTGGGAAGAATTAATTTAATTTATTGCCAATTAAAACAGATTTTGGTAATGAAAGACAGTGACAAAAAATCGCCCCGAGGTGCCACCATTTTGGCTGAGGGGCTCAGCCGTGCCCTGCGGTGGGTTGATTGTGGCCAGCTGGAACCAGCTGTGTCCGGCACAGGGCAGCCCCGGCCTCTCCTCACAGAGGCCGCCCCTGCAGTGTCCCCACTGCCAGCACCTACACCCAACACACCCTGTAAAACATTGCAGAGCATGAAGACCCCCTCCCAACTGGTTGTAAACAGCACAGGGATAACCAGAGAGCAGTTACAAAACCAAAAAAAGTTAGTGCCATGGCTTTCATTCCAGAATATGCAATTACATATATCATTTCTTAATAACCGGGAACTCAATACAAATTATCGTAGACATCTCTTTTATCCATACTCAAGACTAGATCCGTTGAATGTGATGTTTCCAGATAAAGCTCTATTTTCTGCAAGGATGTAATGTTGTTTTTGCAGATTTCATTCTTGCGTACTAAATCCAAGTATCTATATCTTCCACCTGGACACCAGAGCATTTCCATATTTCATAACACAAGATTTAGAAGTTTCTTCAAAGCAAATGCACCTGCTCGGTGGTTGCGAAACTTTCATTGTGCATAAAGTGTTAGGATCAAAATGCTTCTGAAAAAGTCAGGAGAATCCACAAGATATTTTCATTCAGTCCAGGCAGAAAAGAACCTACTTTAGGAATAAATATCCTTCAAATAACTCACTCACAGCAGGAGAAGCAAATCTAGGAAAAAAATAAAGGAAATCAGAAACTTAAAAGGAAACTTATTAGCATGCCTCAGAGAAAGAAAAGACCAGTGAGGTCTGACTCAAGCAAAATCAAACTTCACATTAAACAAATTACACCATTGATTTATCCCAAAGTCTTGACTTTTCCTGGTAAAAGAACATGACAATAAACTGATCTCGTACATCTGTTAGATTGAGCCTTTCATATAATGCATCAGAAGGTGTTTTTCAGCACATCCCATTCTGACAACATTAACCAGCGAAGCCCCTATCAAGCCAGAAAATTTATAGAATAGAATTGTAGGATTATTATTAAACCAGGGGCCCTGACACAGCGAGAGACTACCTATGGGGACTAAGTGCATGACAAGCTATGTAAGGTGTTTTTCTTGGAGGCTGTGAGTTTTTCCAGTACAGATGAAACAAAGAAAAGATCTCTGGAGCCATGAAGGACTGAACCTCAGCTAAAATTAGGGGACTTCAAGCCAGAACCGGATACCCTCAAAAATACTATTTCGCTAACATGGATTGTCAAGGAATCACTCTGTCAGTTTAAGATACATTTGCTATATTAAAATCCAATACCATTACAAATTATGTGCCAAGTAGAAACAAAAAAAAAACAGGCAGAAAAACGATATAAACATTGAGATGGGCTGAGTATATACCTCTTCACAGTTACAGGACTTTTCAATGCTAAGCCTCTTCTCCAGCTTGCAAGTGTGACTTGATGAACCCCGACCAATTGATAAACCCAAACCAGTGTGAGATATCCATTGGGAGCCAGTCTCCATTTCCAAAGGGCTGTGGGGGTGCAAGGGCAGTGTCACCCAGGCCCACCAGTGAGGGACGGGGCCACCACATCGGGCCAGCATGCTTCAGGCTGCCTCGTGCCACCCACTCCTGGGTGCAGCTGGTGAGCTGGACAAGCCAAGGGTCAATTATTTATTTTGTTCAACAAAATGATCTTTGGGAGTGTAGGAAGTTCTGTTCAAAATCTTGAAATTATTTGAGTACGAACTCTCTGTTCATGTATGTGTAGAAGATTTCCAAGAAGTTATGATGAAATGCCTCCTTGTAATATTCCCAGTGAGGATTACTATGACATATATGTTGGGAGAGAGAGAGAAATAACCAAATTTGAAAGCTTACTTTTATGTTCCCAAGCTTTTCTAATGAGTGGAAACAACCTACATTTTCAAATCCACTATCCCTTGATTTTTCTTTAAACATTCAGTCAGAGATAGATGTCCAGCGTAAAACATATTAAGCCCATCTGGCCAAAAATGGGAAAAGTTATAAGTGAGTTGACACCAGGGGCTTTTCAGGGAAGGTTTTCAATTTGTCGGGGCTCCTATCACCTACTGTTTATGTGATGCAAGATGACCAAAATGCTGTTATCTTAGGTGGCGTAACATCTGTAGCATACAAATATTACACATGTAAGTTGTTCAGGCAGGTCATTTATAAATAGGTAGGAAAAAAAGTGAAGTGTCTCCCACTGAACTGACATGTCCCTATACTTACTGCTTTTAGGTAGATTAATGCAATAGTTTGGACTACCTCTTCTACCACAGGAAAGTCTAGTCTAGTTTAGAGCAAGACAACAGTCCTTGCCAGGTCAAAGATTTCAATTTACCCAAAATGAAGCCAGTTCCTGCATATTGATTGCTCTCCCTAGCTGTAAATTATCACTGATTACTTTGAGAGCAGCAGTGTTGATAGTTTCCTGCCATTACTGACCTAACTGAAATTAAGCCCATAGTATAATTTTGTATTTATAGCAACTAAAATACGGCTGGAGTGCCTCAGTGTTTCGAAGTTGTCGTTTTCTTTTGCTTTAAAGAAAACCCTACAAAATATAAAAAAATAATGTCAAATTCTTTTTTGATCAAAAGTAAGTTCTGGAAGACTGATAATCCCTTAAAATATGTATATAGAATTCTTTTCTAGTGATCTTAATTCACAATGCCTAAGAATTCAGCGTTCCTCCATATGTGAGGCTTAAACACCTTCATGTGGCATGGTATGGTGAGGGGAAGGAGGAGGAGGATTTTGGAAAGATTCAGTGATGGTAGCTTGGGATCCATACTGAAGTACAAGACCCCAGCCCCTGCTTGTCCAGAGAAGCCCAGGACATGCAGTAACACCAAATCCATGTTCTGCCTGGTCAAACTCCCTCAGATTATTTCCTTCCAGATAGAAGGAAATAATTAATAATAATAACAATAATAATAAGGAAATAATAATAATATTTCCACATCCTCTCAACCACAAGATACCAGTCCCCTGTTGGGCTGCTCCTCAGAGAAGCCAAGCACCGACCAGGCACAAATCCTAACCTGTAGGGTTGTCTCTAATAAAGAACTGGAGCATCTTAATGGGGTAAAGAGAGGGAGGACTGCACAGTTATAGCTCATGTTCAGTCGACTGAATGAGTACAAGCCTTCAGTTCCCAGAGCTGTCAATCTGATCTTTCTCACAGATCACTTTTTTCTATCTTAAGCATACACATGTCCACGGTAGACCAAATTGTAGTGTCTCTTCTCAAGTAAAATGGGGTCAAATGCATCAGTATAGTCAACCAGAAATAGACTTTGTTACCCTTTTCATTTGCTTTCAAATTGTGTATGGGAAAAATAATGTGTCCAGAAAAACAGAAATAGAGGCAAGAATAGCTGAAAACTCAAACTCCCTCTTTTGGGATCTTCTGTCAGCAACACCAATGTTCCTAAAGTATCTCTCATAATCTGACTCCTCCTGAAAAGCAGAGCAAACGTCACAGTCAAAATAAGTATTTTACTGAAGGATCTTTTGCATGGCCAGTGATACTAAGTAATTAAACACATAAAGTATTAATTTATATTTTCACAATTCTTTCTCCATTCTATAGGAAGAACTAATAGTATGTGCAAACAGAATCAATCATCACAGGGAGAATTAGATCTCTACATACGAATGAATAACCATTGCTGTCAAATATTGGAAAATGAACTAACATCTCAGGAGGGGACCTCTGCAGCACAATCACATAGAGAAGTCGATGCATAACAGAGGATGATACAAAAACCACTTCATTATCACTTCTAGCGAAAATATTTTTTAAAATCTTAAAATCTGCTTTCTTAATTCTATAAACTAATAAATGATGCAAACATGCAAATCTGCAGTGTACCATCTGCTGTTCACTTTCTTGAGACAGACGATTATGCCATCCTCCTGAGACATAGTGAATAATGAAGTTGCATAGTGTTGCTTTATATTGTTTGTGAGGTCATATCTGAGGCCCAGTTTCCTATGTAAGAAGCAAAACTGTAGTCACAGCAGCAAATTCCCGGACAAGGTTTAGATTCAACAATACTAACTAATTTAGAGCTCACTGTATCCATTTGCTTCTTTTACATTCTGCTGGTTGTAAAAAGAGCAAAAGATGTAACCAGGGTTGATCAAGGTGAGGAAAATTCACTTGCACCCTTTGAAATAAATTGAAGGAAGAGGTTCTTTTTCATTTGACTGCTTATTTACGATGTGATTTTTTTTAAAGAATTTAACTTTATAGAAATCCCGGCCTCATCTAGGCTGAAGAAGGGAGATGCTGGGGGGAACGTGAGAAGGGGGAGCTCCATCATGAGTACCAGAGAGCTCAATGTCAGAGCTGCTGACCATAATGAAAGTCCTTCCATGGCCTCCTGTGAGCCTGAGGTCAGGAGCTGAAAGCAGAGTAACAAGGAGGGGCAAGGAGGTTTTGACAGACAGCTTAAATACTCTTGGATTTTTTGCCATCAAAAGTTTAATTCTGCAAATGAATGTGCAGTGTTGAGAATCACAGAGTAAAGTGAGTGGTGAAAATAGGGAATGTGGTTTTTTTCCTCCAGTAAAGGAGAAGTATCAGTAATTTGAGGGCTTTTGTCATATCACATCTGTAGGCTTTTGAAGTGTGCTGAGCTCAAGCTGTAATCATAAGCGGGGTCAGCTGATTTAGATGAGTAGTGCTCAGTACAGTCAATACAGCCATGTTGGTTTATACCTCCTGGAGGTCTGGACCATTACCTGTTTGTCACTGAAAGAGGTTTGGGTTAGCAGACAGCAACTGCTGACTGGAAAAAGATTATTGATAATAACTACTCAGAGCAATGCTCGTGGCCTAAGGCAGGAAGAACAGCAAGCTGCAGCAGAAAACGTTCATCTGACCAGAATAAGCATTCAGCAAGACACACTACCATCCATATCCATTTATTCTTCATGCTGTTTTAAACTAAAATAACTCTTCAAAGTATAAAGACTGGAAATATGCAGTAGAAATTTCTTTATTAGGGAAGCATTTTTTCCTCTCTTAGGTTACCTTCAATGGTATGAATAACTTGTGCCTGCGCCTATTCCAGACCTTAAAGGTCTAGCTAATGCTTCTTTTTTTCCCCCAGAAAAAAAGCATTCTAATGCAGCACTTGCTTCTTAGGCATGAGCAATGCAGCCTAAAACTGTAGAAATGTTAACCATAAGACACTACCAAGGAAGAGCACCAAAAATGTCCAATCTTACCATCAGATTTGGAGTCGAAATCATTGTGCCCTCTCCTGGAACTCCCACCTCGGGATGGTTAGGACAAAACAACATGCATGGAAAATATTTTTATCAGTGCAGAATTAATTTTAATTAACGGAAAAATATTTTTTCTCCAGAGTGCCTGTCAGAACATACAAATAAAATCACACCACCAGCGACTTTCATTTATGCTCTTACTGTGGCTGAGTTTGAGCATTTTTACCTTCTCTCTCAAGTGAGAATTATAGCTGAGATTTTACCCAAGACATTTAAAGGAATTAAGCTATGTATTCCTGTTAGACAGCAGCAGGATGTGAATGTCTACATTCGCTGGGTGACTCTGAAAGTCCCATCAGTCGCTGTTGACTGTACCATCGTACTGCTGGAGCCTCAGAAGAGAGCATCTCTTGATGGTCACCCATTATTTAGCACAAAGGCTGAATACTCAGATATGCCTTTGTGTCTGTGCTTGTCCCGATTGCTTTTATGATATTCTTTTATAGGGCATATTTTCTTATTTGCTTATTTTCTGCAGCAAAGGGGAAAAATGCCTGTAATGAGACAAAATTTTGTAAAGATGGGTAGCATCTACATTACGCAGACAGGACCTTCCCTTGGAGACCTTCACAGGAATTCTTGTCACAGACAAGACAGGAAACTTGTCACTTGCTCCAGGACTGCCTCACTGTGCACCTGGCATTTCAAAACAATCAGTGCCCA
>NW_008824108.1:328766-345446 GCF_000699105.1 Pygoscelis adeliae | reverse complement strand
TTTCTTCGCTTTAGTTGTTTTCTTTTCCTCTTATTTTGGGCGGTGTTGCAGAGAACCCTCTTTGGGGACCAATTTTCCTAAGTTAAGCATGATTTCAGCCATGGGACCCCCTGGGCTCAATGAAATAAAACAAACAGATGTTTCAAGTTTTGGAAGGAATGTAAGAGTGGAAATAGAGAGTGATAATACTGACAAGATCCAGCTTATTCTAAAAATTACTAGCCAACTTTTTCTATTACACAGGTTCATTTTTCTCAAAGTCTAGTTGCAAATTCTTAAATTTATCTATTTCTTAGATCCCAAAGTGATGCATGTGAGGAAGGGGAAACCATTATCTTTAGGGCATGTCTTTATTTATTCATTTGCCCAAAATTAACACTTTGCCTAGCACAGTGTACATGCCAGTTTAGATCATAAGGTTTAGGGGTAAGATCCTTCTTTTCATTTTTTCTCTGTTCAATGCCCAACAAAATTAAGTCAATAACTTGCACAATCCTAAGTGCAAGTAATTAGGTAAAGAAAATACGGGGCCTGAAGATACCAGCTAACCCAAACTTCATTTTGGCATTCATTCTGGTTATATTGTTGATTGTGGAGGCCATACCTTTTGGTGTTTAAACATGTCTAACATCGGTACACCTCCAAGGAGGCTTCTGTGAAGGAAGCCCTTGGAGTACACCAGCGGCTAGTGGCAGTGCTGGCAGAGCTCAAGGGCTATGTCCTTGTCAGTCCAACCAGGTACAAGACATAATGCTAGTGCAAATAATTTGGCATAGGTTTATTATTACAAAAAGACCGTCAAAGTTGGAAAAGAAAATATATACTTGGGAAACCTACTCATTTGCACATGTAATCAAATGTTCAGTGGGGCTTGCAAAAGTCTCCATTTTGAGTGAGGACCCTTGAAATAGCACTAATGAAAACACTTCTGTTCTATATTTCCTGTGTGTACTTTAATTTCATTTATTAAAATGAAGGCTTGATTGTGTATTTGCCTCTGCCATTTGGTAGCCTGCCATCAAAACTCTAAGTGACATGACACACAATAGATTTATGCACCATGAAGCAGGCACAGTAGGGGTTTGGAGTATTTGTGTTTTATTTCCAGTCAAACAATACACAGGGGGCTGTCACACTAACAAGGTATATAATGATTGACTTGCTCAGCCACTCTGAGACCTTTACTCTGGTACAACTGAAATCTCAATAAACAGAAAATTTACATTTGAACAGCTGCTTGTTTTGAAATGCTGTGCTTTATCTGCTTCCTTTTCTGAACAGTACGTATGGTTCATTCCTATTTAATTGAAAAAAAATATTTCATTTGTTCGAGTTGAGCCATACTTGTACATATTAAAGCTCTTAAAGTGAGATTTTGCCTTGTTCTTTTCACACTTCTTTTTATTTAACATGTCATTTGGCCTTTTGATATACACAGTTTGCAGACTATCCTTAGCACTTTAACTCTGAACTCTCTAATGCTGCAACTCTCTTCTATTGGAGGCATCATAACACAAAAACATCAATACGGCCATCCTGTTGTGCGAAATACAGTAATTTAACCATCGTGTTACTTATGGGCTCATTAAACATCAGACTCACAGCCTTGTAATGCTGTCTGTGGTCCTTTATCTCACACAACAATCATAACTGGACATGAGTCGACAATGTGCACTCGCAGCCCAGAAGGCCAATCGTATCCTGGGCTGCATCACAAGCGTGGCCAGCAGGTTGAGGGAGGTGATTCTGCCCCTCTGCTCTGCTCTGGTGAGACCCCACCTGGAGTACTGCGTCCAGCTCTGGAGCCCTCAGCATAAGAAAGACACAGACCTGTTGGAGTGGGTCCAGAAGAGGGCCACGAAAATTATCAGGGGGATGGAACACCTCTCCTATGAAGAAAGGCTGAGAGAGTTGGGGTTATTCAGCCTGGAGAAGAGAAGGCTTCAGGGACACCTTATTGCAGCCTATCAGCACTTAAAGGGGGCTTGTAAGAAAGATGGGGACAAACTTTTTAGCAGGGCCTGTTGCAACAGGACAAGGGGGAATGGCTTTAAACTAAAGGGGGGTAGATTTAGACTACGTACAAGGAAGAAGTTTTTTACGCTGAGGGTGGTGAAGCACTGGCCCAGGTTGCCCAGGGAGGTGGTGGATGCCCCATCCCTGGAAACATTCAAGGTCAAGTTGGACGGGGCTCTGAGCAACCTGATCTAGTTGAAGATGTCCTGCTCATTGCAGGGGTGTTGGACTAGATGACCTTTAAAGGTCCCTTCCAACCCAAACTATTCTATGATTCTATAAGAAGATAAAGTCTCTAGAAAGCAATGTCGCCCCTGAAGCTTGGTTGTGTGAGTTTCAGGTGCAGACATGCTGCCTGGATCCCTCTCCAAACCACTCTAGAACAGATTCAGGGACATGTAAGCTAGGGCTCTCCCACTCTTACTTGCTGAATAAACAATCATCAGCAAAAATTAACATTAAGAAATTATACATCTAAAGTAAGGCAACAATTTCATCTTTCAGCTGTGAGGAGGGTTTGATCCAGCTAATTCATTTTTATCCTCAAATTCTGAGGCACAGAAGTCCCACTTTGTAAGTATTAGTTTTTGCACAGTACAATTTTAATTCCTTAGGCAGTAGGGATAGACTCCTTGCTACTGGATCTCACAACAGTTCAGCTGAGTTTGGAAGGCACCAAAGGTGCATTTGTTCTTTACTGAGTGCTTCAATCCATCCTAAAGCTGATCTCCTGGTCTAGAAATGATAAAGGACTTCAGCCATTATCATAATCTTCGCAACAGGTGGGTTATGCAACTTCAGCACACGGAGCAGGAGCTAGTGCCTCCACCAGGAAAGATGTAACTCAGTCTATACGTGCACTTTTTGTGGTTTCATTAAATATAAAGAGAGAGTTTTAAAACTTGAAAATTCTCCTGTAATTTTTCCATGCCCACACATTTGAGCCAAACAATAGGGCTCTGTGAAAAATGATCGCTCAACTACTGAGCATTTGGCAAGTGAGGATGCACAGGCCAAAATCCTCAGCCATGATAAATCAATACTCCCTGATTTATATTAGCTGAAGTTCTGGCAGTGCAATTCTCTGAGTGAAGCAGCCACGCTAAACAAAGTGAGGAGGCGTGTGCCACTCTTTCACCATAAAATGAGGCCCAGCAGTCAGCTTCTCATACCCTAAAATCATTTTATATGAATCAAAACAGGCTCCTGCATGAAGAGTTCAGGTTAGTTTGTCCCTGAGCAGTGATCTATTTCTTGTATCTTTTAATTTACATAAGAATATATAGGCAATAAATCATTTCTGTCATGTGAGGTGTGCAGCACTCATTGAAATTCACTGGCAGCAACTGAAGAAAACATACCTGCAACAGGCAACTATGCTAAGCCTTGTGGGTTAGGTCTTCTGGGTGTAGATGTGTAGACCTGTATCACCCAACATTCAACTAAAAAAGATTGGCCACTGTCTGGTTTTATACCAACAAAGACTGGAGAGAGGGACGTATGGGAAAAACTGAAAAAGGTAGAACTGAGCACACATCATCTCCCCTTTTGAACCTGTGGAGCTTCAGCCCGTTGATCTTTTTCCTAGCACTGGATAGTTCTCTTGAAGGAGGGACTCTCAGCACAGGTAAAATTCCCCTAACAGCAGGAACTTTTTGCATTGGATGGCACTGACCATGCCTGTGGGTTGTTTTTTCCTTACTTAACTATTTATCTTACTATAATGTTGCTTATATTTTACTTTGACAAAAATATGTAAGCAGGTAGTTTAAAGGCAGGGCTTAATATCTCATTGTCTATGTTAGCCAGATGACACATCCTGTGCTTCTTCAGACAGGCTGCAGATAAACAAAGTGCTTCTCCTTAAACACAGTTTACGTCACATGAGCAATCTATAAGCAACCTACATCTGTTGCCAAACTAGCAGCAGAAGTCCCTCGCATTTTGCCAGGAGGGCAACCTTCTCATCTTCTCTAACTTTTTGGCAGTTGTTCTATTTTAATGTTTCCCTGTCTTTCAAGGTGGCCAGTGGAGGGAGTTGGCAGCACATTCCCCCTTTCCATGCTCAAGCTGCCCTTTTGATGCTCCCAGTCCATAACAGAGGTTGTAATATTCAGCGGCGTTCTGCACTGGCAGCTTTGCTGCCTGAGGCACAAAATTAGGTTTGTTTTGTCTTGCAGTGGAGCATATATTTGTGATCCACAATTCACCTCAAAGGCCATAGCCAAACTAGCAACAACAGATTTAGGAGCTGCTGTGATTAAATCAGGTGCAAAGACAAAAGAAACCAGAAATGATCTTGTTGCTTGCCAGAACAGCAACAAGAAATAATTAGCAGTAGATTGGGATGTCCCAGGGTCTCTGTGTCTATATCAACACTGGTAAATAAAACTGTGACCAAGTGCTTGCTCCTTTTGCCTACACTTCTTTTCCCTCAGGCAAGGCAGCCTCATACAGGTGCATCCCCCTGCCTGTGCTCCTGTCCATCCCTCCCTCAGCACCTGCGACCGCCCTGCTCCCATCTCCGCAGCTCTTCTGGTACATGCAGACCAGCTCCTGCGGGGCCGGGAGGCGGTGGGGAGCCCTGCCCGGAAGGGGAGAGCTGTGGGACGGCTGAACGCAGGCTCCCTGCACCTCTGGGGCCACCACGAGTGGAACAGCTTGCTAAGCCGGAGCCTGCAGGGATGGCAGGGGTACGGAGTGATGCTACTCAGTGTTTTCAGGCTCCACATCCGTATTCACAGGGAACAGCCATGCTGCATTTTACAGGTATGCTGAAAGCTTTAGCCCACTGAGACAGGCCATTTAGGTTTCTGCTCTGCTTTTCATGTTATCTGCACAAAAAGCCAAACCAGAGCTATTTTCTTTTGCTATAGCATGGGTAGTAGGGCATGAAAAATAACCTGGAATCCTATACTTAGGTTTGTCAGCTGAATGAAGTATTCGCTCTCATCAAAACTCATAAATACTCAGACTCAGATTTGGATCCTCACCTTCCCTAAAACACAAATGTGCTGATGTGAGCCCCTGGGTTAAAATGAGGAGAAAACCCTTGCAGACTTCTTCCCAGAGATTTGGGGAAGAAGGGGTCTTTTCCTCTTTTTCTGTGCTTACATTGCCAAAGCTAATGTCAAGGAAAATGATTTTGTGTGATTGCAATTTCTTTGGACAGACATATGAAGTCTGACTTGCCTTTCAGTTCTGAACAAATTGTTCCCTATGTCGCTTTCCATTATGAATATCTTGGGATGCTTGTTTGGTTTCTCCCTGGCTTGTAAATGAAAAAAATATATATATAAAAGGAAAAGTATACTTACTTGTTTAAGCCATCTTTTAATCAACATCGCACAAAAATTGCTTCCCTAGATAATTTAAATAGCAGCACTGCAATTCTTACATACCTTTAGATACTGAATTTAATCAAATGATATCTAGTTAATGTAGCAAAATACTCCCAAAATAGGCTTTAATGACTGAGGACTTACCAGAAAATCTTTGGAAATACACAAATGCAACAATGTACATTAGATTTCAAGAAACATAGTCTTAGGAGAGCCACCCAAACTCAGAGTTTGTTCATATACCAATGAACGCTACATAGTCTTGTCATCTTCAGGGAAAATCAGCCTTCAGGTCCTACACAGAACAACATCCTTGTTTAAGAAGAGTGCAGCCGCAAACACTCAAATCCCACTGAACTCAACAGCACTTAAATGATATTGGCCCGTGGGTATGTGACTCAGTGCTTTCCTGAACAGGTGTGGGTTTCATCTGGGCTTAAAAGCATCGCCTGACTGAGGGTTTAAATGAACACTGTCAGCTCAGTCAGCAGCCGCTGTGAACCAAACTGCAGCATCAGTTTTTAAGAATTCCCTGTTCCTCCATATTCCCTATAAAGGTTAAAGAAATAAAGAAGTGATGCTTTACTCTTTGCTGATATAAAGCTTTCGCCTTTATGTTATACACTGGGAGAGCATAAAACATACCTTTCATCCAAGGCCTCCACCGATTCACCTTTAAAAATTCTTAGTTCCATAATTATTAATTTCCCTTGTTACTTTAATGTTTGTGTCCTGTTGAACTCCAAATGCCTAAATCAATTCATTTTTATCTTTTAAGCAGCTGACAGAACAGGCATGTATTGGAGCAAAGGTCATGCTACTAAGACTTGTCTCTGCATGCCAAGGTAACTTCTGGACTCTTACATTACTGGTACAGTGGCTAAAACATTTCTAGCCGTGAAACTGGTTCAGACATCTTTGAACTGTCCCTATTCAGTAATTAAGTATTATTATTCTACATTACGAATGGGAAGTGAAGGCCGAGGGTCCTGTCCAATGGGCTTTGAGGCTGGATGTCTCAGTGATTTACTCCAGCCTCCACAGAAAATCAGTGCAGAGCAGGGACTTACGCTCATATTTCTGGCAAGAGTCTAACCCCTTCACATCAACTGCTCAGGGAAGTGAGCAGTATATTTATATTTAGTCCACGCTAATCTAAATTTACCTCACAGCCTCCTAACACTGTGAACCTACATATAGTTCACGTATCTGTCACAAAGGTTATCTGAAACCTCATTCACTTTTTCATAGATAAAGCTCTCCTAGCAGATGCAGCTTTGACATAAAGCAGGCAAAAATTTCAGATATGCTTTCCTGAGTGTTAGTAAAAGAGGCTTGAAACTTTGCTACCAGGAGGAAGGAAGGCTTGCAATTGCTTCAGAGTTGCAAATCAGGAGCAATGTCATTACCACTGGTGGCATTGTTCTCATTGGTATTGGTGGGATGGCAAAGGTACAAAACCAAGGTGAGTCCAGACACAGACCCATACCTTTCACTAGTAACCTTCAGAAATGAATTGCAATGCAGTTGCAGCTGAGCTCTTTTATGATGTGGTACGTACAAGAGCATAAAGCCGACAAGCTTTATAGGCTGGAAAAATTACAAGAAGGCTCAGGTTCTCAAAAGAATTTGGGAGTTTTAATGTTTTGTCCAGACTGAGATGTCTCCAGAGGTCCAGAGCTCCAGAGAATGATAAGCTCCCATCTTATGAATAAAAATCTCTATTTTGAAATTCACAGATGGAAGCTCCCAAAATCAAAGTCATTTTCCAATGTCTTGGTCACAATATAACTTCTTGCTCTGTTCTTTTCTTAAGCCTGAGAATGATATCTATTTTTGTGTGTGCGCATGTACAGATTTGTGTTGGGATATAATACTCAATACTGTACGCCCTATTCAACATATAACAAGTAATAATTGCATCGGAACTGTTAGAACAACCTGTCCCTTCGTATTTTAGAAATTCTTTTTTTCCTGTGTGTAGACAGATGGCCACTTTGCTTCAGGTCATTGCTTGAGGGTCTTTTTTGTACCATGAGGCTATCGATCAATATGCAGTGATGGTATTGGCCATGCTAAAGCACTTAGCAGGGAAGACCATGTAAAAGTTCCTTTCTTCCAACTTATTCAGACAGAAGAAAAATTAAATATAAACTGAACTTTTTAAAGCTCCATTAAAGGTTTGTCCAAGTTTGAGGAGAAAATTCAATTCACCTATCCCTCAAGCACTCCTTAGAGTTCAATTAAAAAAAAAAAAAAAGGCACTGTAAACTTCTAACGGTTATAACCATCACTTAGAAAGGATGAAAGCATCCTTATAAACTAATAAGTCTGTAAAATATCGCATAGGGAATCACAGACCCTCTGCTTCTCTTAGCTTGTTTCCTAGAGATGTCTAGCCATAGGAAATAAATAGAAAAATGGCATTAATCTGTTGTTATATTTTACCCACAAGCCTATTTACTTAATATTTTCTTACTGCAGGAGCTGTAAAATGAAGAATTTTATGGCTTGTATGAAGCTCAATAAGGATGATGATTCATCTCTAAAACAAATATTTGGACATAAAAAAAGGAAGAGTCAAGAAATGACGTGTGCCTAACATAGATCCCCCTGTGAAGAGTATTGTCCCTACCTCCACCACCGACTGACTCAGATCACCTTTTCACTGGTGAGCAACCAACAGACCACTTACTCCTCTTCTAGATTTTCCTGACACATGTAAAGTATAGCGCTGTAAGGCTTCTTCACATTAGTTAACTAGATTTGCCTTGGTCTGCACTCTAGCACTGAGACCTACAGGCACGGACTAGCCCTATCCATGCCATTAAACTCTCCTAGCCTCCAGGAGGCCAAACTGCCTTTTGGGAATTGCTAGCTCCTGAATCACTCCATGAGTTGACTGTGAGCTGTTATTTTCTGTGGGTCACAAGTGTGCCATTCATGGGCTGTTGCAGCAATAGCAATACAGACAATCAGGTGCTTGTGCCCTGGAGCCTTCCCTGGCACCACTTAATTTCCTTGCATAGATGTAGCCATTTGCTCAGCCCAACTTTCCCCAAGTTCACCAACTTTTCCTTTTTTGCACTCTCAAAAGCAGAAAAGGTTTCCAACAGCTTCCCAACTCTGATCACCTTCCTAACAGTAAGGCAAATCTTTCCTACGTGGTAAATAAGGGCATTATATTTAGGCATGAACAAGGAGATGACTGGTTTGGGGCCTGAGATCATCACATACTTGATCTTTTAACAGCTGCAAGAGTTTTAAAGCAAGGCACAGTGAGGGACTGCAAAAAGAAACAGGGTCTGACATTTGTGAGCACGGTCCTGACATGTGTCCACCACTGGACAAGGAGAACTAAACCCAGGAGAAGAGAGACCCAGCAGCATGAATGTTCTATGGCTATGGTGTACACATGACCACAAGAGACCAGTTTACCACCAGTTAATGGCTAGCCCCTGTCAGGTGACCTGCAAAAACTGGCTCTGGGTTTCCCCCTTGCCCATGTCAAGTACAAAACAAAACACAACAGCTGAACACAGGCAGAAGTTAATGCCTTCTAACTCAGTGGTGGGGAGGACTAAATGCTTTCATGAGGTGTGCAAATGCAACTCAGCTGACGTGTTAACTCTCTAATCTACAGTAACTCCACCCCTTTGTGTTTCTGCTGACATTGCCTAAGATGAAAAGACACTAAGGATCTTTTGAGTAAGAACAACATTGAAAAGCAGAAAAAGAGACATCACAGCTCACGGAGCTGACACCATGCTTTGAATTCTCATCTCTAATCAAGGCAGTTTACACATTCTTCTGCCCATGAAGAAAGGGCTAGCAGTACTATACATGAGATTTATTTCTCAGTCGCAGTGATATAGCATTATCAAACAATGCCTCCATAAATAAGGATCACATCCACAAGAAGTCTTAACAACTACCCATGAGAAATCTAGAGGAGTAAACACCAAAGTAAGGCACTTTAATTAAACCTCTAATACAGCTGAAAGCCAGCTTTGGAAAGAAACGGATGGATTATGAGAACACATTAGATGACTAAGGGAATCCATTCCAGTGCAAGTGAAATCTTGTGCTTTTAATGGAAAAAAAAAAAAAAACCCAAAAAACCTCTTAATTGGAAAATGACAGTGACACTTGTCATACATAAAGTATCTGGCTTAGCAAGTAATTTGTTGATCTCAGCTACACCATCAGATCGGTAAAGTTTCAGAACAAGAATGTGTTTCGGAGTTTTCCAGGATCACAGCAAAAAGTGCTAACCTGCTGAGAAATCATGTAGCTCCTACTTCTAGCTAGGTATATTTGCTATATTTCATATGTATATATATGTGAGGTGCTACACATTTGTTCTTTTTTACCTTCTACATGCAGCTCTACAAATAAGAGATACCTATTTCAATGTTGACCTTCATCAACATTACTCTGGCATTCATAAAAATTCTATTCAGTTTCCTTCAGTACATATTTTCCTATTAATTCACAGTACCTATTGGTCTAGGAATCACCTCATGATTTCTTAGCCATTGACTGATGATTTAAGTTAATACATTGTTCAGTAAGCTTAATATTTTTAAGTTCTAAGGAGCTTCTAGATATACATGAGTATATTACAGGCTCTGCACTAAGGAGATGGCATTCTGGGGAGAATGTTAATGGGACCCCACAGAAAATCACTTTAACGTAGTATGTATGGACAATTTGAATTTTGGAAGGAAACATAAAAAACTAATGAGTAATGTTAAGCTTAACATTAAAAAGCAAGCCATTGCTATCAAGCATTATAAAGGCAATAGCATTATCAGAAGTATCAGAAGTTACAACTTTATTATGAAAAATTATGAAATATTTTGAATATGAAAATATGAATATTATGAAAAAATCTATCCCAATTACAAGTGTTACAAATTACAAGCTTTTTCACCGTTTCGAACAATTTTAGACTCCTGCCTCTCTCTTCCTCTCTTCCCAGCTTTCACAGAATCATAGAATATCTTTCTTCACCTATGTTGTATATCTTCAACTACCACGTTGACAGTACACCTAATTCCTTTTGCCATAGGTCAGCTTTGTTTTTCCATTTGACTTGCTGGCCTGGTTTGAAAATTCCTCTTGCTGTCTTGACAAATGAACATCAATCATCTGTCTCCTCAGTTTACCTTGTTCCCACGCTCAGATCACAAGCATAGATAACCCTCCTTCTGTTCTTCAGTGTCTCCTGCTCCCCCCCTTTCTCTTCCTCCTCTTACCACATGCTCATGAAGTTCTCCTGACCTTGCCTCTCTCCATTCTCACTTCTTTTTTCCCTCTCTCCCATTGCAAGGTCTGTCCCCCTGACCCACAGCACACCCCCACCTCCTGTTTGCTCTGTTCCTCCTTTCCCCAGCCTGGGCAACACCCTCCACTCTGAATTCATTCCTTTCTCCTCCCTTTCTCCTTCAGTTCTTCAGTTCTGCTACATCCCTAGCCAAAAAAAACTGTTCTTCTATACTTTAACTGAATCCCATGTTTCCAGAGCTGACAGCTTTTCACCACCTTTGATTCACTTCTTCAGCCGTCTTTTCCTTTTCCTTTTCCTCCTCCGTTTCACCCTTCCCAACCATACACTTCTCCTGCTGCACAGAACTTCACCAACTTATTTTGAATTAAAATTGTCAGGTTTTTCAAAACTCCCTCCCTTCCAAGAATTTCCTTCTCCTTCTGCAGGACATGTAAAACATATAGTCTGCAATATTCATTCTAAGCAGACAAGCATCTCATTAGTTTCTTCCAAGCTTGTCTTTTAATCCAGCTGGCACTCTTTCTCTCCCTTTTTATTATTTCTATTTCTCAATTTCCTCAGGATTCTCTGCCTCACAATATAAGCGTCTTTTAAAAATAAACCATCTTTGACTCCACTCTCCTCTCTACCAGCTGTCCCATGCACCTTTTTTGTCTGCAAGTGTATTCTGGAGCTCTTCCAATCAAGTTCAGTCTTAAGCCCTCTTTTTTCTAACTTCTTTCCTTTGCCCTCAGTGAAGACGCCACATTTTCGTCCAAGTCCCTCATGAATCATTCCTCTTAAAAGCCAGAACTAACACCCTTTGTCACCCTCTCCAGCCTGCCTGCAAGACTCTTCCTCTTGGAAAGCTGCTCTCCATGGACTTTCTTTGACTCATCTATATCTTGATCCTCCTCTTTTCCCTCTAACCACACTTCCAGCATGCCTTTCAAAGGATTTTCCTCATTCTTCCCTCCAGTTTTCTACAGAAGCCTTCTACACCTGGGCTCTGTCTCTGCTTCTTTTCATGTTGTCTCCAGATAATTCATTTACAGATAATTATACAGATAATCAAATTCCAGCTAATTTCATCTGCAAAATAAATAAATAAAGTACCTGGTCCATGTTTCAGCCATCTGCTTAAGAGTGGCACGGTCAGAGTAGGGCTCTTCATCTCTCCCTCTGACATTTTTCCCTTTTCTCTGTCACTATGAAAATACCACTGTCCTTCCTCTTTTCTGGCTCCTCAGGTCCATAGCCTTGGCACAGCCTTTAGCTTAATCCCCAGTTGATTCTTACTCCCTCTTTTTACATTACAGTTATAAGTTACACACTTTTATACTCATAACCTAAAACATTCCTCCAGGCTCTCACCATCTCCCATCTTGACTAACATCATCTTCTACAAATTTGTCAAATATAACATTGCTACCTATTTCCATTCATAACATTACAGTGAAGAAAACTCTCCTAGCCTTTTGCTCTGAGCATGTGATTTCATTTTTCACAGCCTTCCCCCTCTTCATTCACACCAAACATCAGCTTCTTGTCTTCATTCTTCACAGCTTGTCTCCACAGTATTTATCATCTTTCGTCTACTATAAGTGACAGTAACATTTAACACCCGTTCCCACAGCACACTTGGCAGGAACAAGCATTCAGGGCCAAAAACAGAAGAGAGGTGAATTAACATCCCTTGCATGAAGCCGACGGGGTGTGCCCAAGCGCCAACAGAGCCACTTACCCTATCTTTGCTGGTAAGGAAGGGAATTTACTCATCTGTAGCCCGGGGAGTGAAAGAAAGCTTGATTAATGCAAGATAAAGTAGGAAGAGGCATCCCTTCTGAATTCACCCCTCAGCAGGTGGTAGTGTATGGTGAAGACAGAGTCCAGGAGCCAGAGGCAAAGAGCCACTGGGCTGACGTTGGCAGCATTGATCTGTGTCCAGTTATAAAATATCCGTCAGCCGTCAGAAGTATCCCTAAAAAGCTAAAGATGGAAATGACTGAAGCTCAAAGATGTGTCGGTAACAGAGAGCTCAGGTACAGGACTCTGTAACAGAGTATGCCAAATAATCTCCAAACACTCAAAGGCAACAGCTCAGTACAGCTAGCAGGCAATTTTTTTCCAGAGTCAGAGCTGAGTCAATGCCTACAACCAAAAGGGTCTTACAAAAATATTCTCCAAAGCCGTTAGCATGTCTGCCTCCTAGTCTTTCTTTTGAACTGTCCTCCTAAAAATATTCACAAAAGGCAGTGACCGGGCATGGGTGCATAACGTAGCTGAAAGAAGAGACTCTGTTCATCCCACCCCATTCACAGAGCTGAACTGTGCAGTGCACGCAGCCTGTCCACTCATTCGTCTCGCCTTACTCAGATCAGTGCTATTCACCTGCCTGGACTTCAATCTCTGCTGCACATTTGGGAAGACTTTAGGGTCCACTTTTGGGACCACCTTCCCCTCATCCTCTAGGCTCAGTCCGAAACTTCTATACCAATAAATGACAGCATTTGAGACTTCAGCTACCTAATCTGTAAATGTATGCAGATACAAAATTATGAGAGCTAAATACCGTCATTTGACCTTGAAAATTTTCTGGTGTCAATTCTGAATTGGTTTCCCGTTGGTTTGTCCATTAATAGCAAACTGTCTGGGCATTTGGGTTAAAAAACCTCATATACAGAAACGGGCATTTTGTCCAAATAGAGACTGAACAAACCTCAAAGGTTTGCCCTCCTTCAGTTGTGATGGTAATGTTTTTCATTAACTTTATTTATTTCTGGTATGTATATTTTTACCATATAACAGAATGGACAAAAACTAGGATTGTCCTTATGGTATCCAAAGGGCCGTGCTTTTCAAGCAGAGGAGCCCAATCTGTTTCTGTAAGCCCCGTGATCAATCAGACAGTCAAATCAAGTTGCTTATAAATCCATACTTGTTAAAAAGGAGAAGAAAATGAATATATCTCCCTAACTATGTCTTCACAGAAAGCTTAGGCCCCTCTCCAGCTTCAAAAGGTGCCTTTAACAGGCTTGTATCCTGCAGAGACATCTCCTAGAAACTCCGGTGCAGCCTGCAGCGCTGGCCAGCTGTGCCTGTGAACAAAGCCAGGCTCCAGGCACTGCAGCTCACGCGGGGTGGATGAGAAAAGCCCCTGCCTTCCCATTTCTCCCGGGGTGATAAGTGAAACTGCTTGCAAACAGCAGGACTTCACGCCAGCTGAATGCCCCTTCTGCAACAATATTGTAGACACTCCTGTTTTATAAGGTATTGCTGGTTTGAAACACTATGTTTTTAGTTCTCTCTTCTACTTTACAGGGTGACTAGGAAGATTTATCAGCAATTTAGTGTGGAGAGAAAAGGGGCAGGGGTAGTGGGCTGTCAACGTTAGACTATTAGACAAGAACACATCCCCCCACGAGTGTAGTGCCTTCAGAAAAAAAAATGGAGGGCCTCCCTGCAAAGATCCTTACAGCAATTGAGTCTGAAGAAATATGCCTCCCTCAGGACTCTTCTTACAGCTGCCAGAGTTATGAGGGCCACACGCTGCCACATTATTAATATGGTGTGTTTAATTAGCACATACATGTTGTGTTGCATTTGTTTTGAAATCATACAAAACTACATGCATCGTGCAAACTCCCTGCATTAAAATGACAAAATAAATTGTGTCTTCATTCGGCAGCCAGTTGTGCCGATAACACACTGCAGGAAAAAAGGTTGAAAATGAGAGAGAGAGAAAAAAAAAATGGGAAACTAAAATAAAGAGATACTGAAGGAAGGGAAGGAGTTAATCGGCTTCCTCTTAGGGAACTAAAAATTGAAGGAAGATTTCAAGGCATTAACAGAGCTACCATTTCTGGAATGTAAAATAGCATTTGTATTACACAGCTCAATACCATGCTAGGAATCGATATTCTCTGAAATGCAGGAGAATTTAAGAAGGTCGTTGCTTTGTGTAATCATGGTCCTTTCGGTAGTGCCTCCCCATGGGATTTGCAGGCTGATAGTTTCTTATGGAGGGTTGACAACTTTTCTTCTTAACGAATATGAAGGTTCTCTCAGGTCAATAGCAAGATAATGGGGAAAGGAATAGTTCCATATCCCAGGTTCATTAAAGCCTGAAATCTGTACCGAAGAACGTTGCATAGCTTTCCTCACGTGAGGCGGTCGTGCTCAGCCAGGTCAGCAGAGATGTTCCCACTAACCATCCACCCAGTAAATGTGGTGGTGCTGCAGCGTGAGGTCCTTGGCTGGCCCTTCCTTCTTGGCTTGATAGAGCCTGAATTTATTTCCTTAAGGGCATGGTTCAAGGTCTGCTGATAATGCCAGTATTTCTCTGAGGAGTTTCAGCGGACAGCCAAGTTATCACTGAGACCTGAGTGCGATTTTATTTATCTATTTATATTGGAACTTGCTTTACATTTATTGTCTGCAGTAGCATACGTGACCTCAGAGACCTTTTAAAATTAAGAACACTTTATTGATGTGAATATGAGCTCCTCGTCTGTTTTTCTTGTTTGCGCAGTTCCTAGCAGAGTGGGGGTTTTGTCTGTGACTGAGCTCCTAGTTGCTATGGCAATACAAGTAACAAATAAATAGTAAAAATAATACATTGGAATAAAATTTTCTGATTTTGTAAGCATGTTCTCTAGAATAGTAGTAACAGCACTTCCTACAGTTTAGTGTTCCTGAGCAATATTTCCATACTGGGGTGCCCCGAAACACTTGTTAACGATGTCATGCCTTACACACGCTATAAAATGGTAATGCAGCTCTATCACGTATTGCTGCAGCTTTTTGGCAGTGCTGGTCATGGCTTCGATTCTCTATCGCCAGAGGTGTGCCTGGGAGAAGATAGAGCATCCTAGAGCCAGGCACGTCCAAACTGGTGAGTTTGCACATATGAAGGACAAGCAGTAACTTCATGGGCTTCTCTCTCTCTGCAATACCATAACGTGCATGTGTCATTCAAACGAAAACTCTTTTACACTTCTCTGGCTGTGCAAGAAGGCCACAAAATAGCTATAATTTGCATTTATACTCACTTTAAAGAATATTTTTATTTATCATATAAAGAAGAATTAAGCTCATCCAGCCAAGATATGATTTTGCAACATAAAGCTGTAGATCAAGAGTCATATTTGAAAGTACTGCAGAGTTGATGCTTCCTGAATAATCTCAAAATTACAAGATTTCTCTCTCTGTTTTTTCTGAGTGTGTACTAGTATGCATTTCCATTGTAGATGGACATAAGAGTTCTAGAAATTGAAATAATGCAGAAAAATAGTGGGTTTTCTTCCTGTTTTGCAGGAAAAATAACAAATATTGGTGAAATCTGGTGTCTGCAGATTTGTTTCTTTAATGAAACAAAATTATATTTACTCCAATAAGAATGATACATAAGTACATACAGAGATAGATAGATACGTGCACATGTGTGTGCATTTACCTCACAGAAACTGCTGCTACGTATATTTATAAAATAAGGAAGTATAAATCTTCGTTCTCGAACAGTGACAGATATGCCTGATAATATCCAGCAACTCTGCTGGTCAATGAAATGCCTAAGTATATTTTTGCCTGTTGACACATTTCTAAAATAGGTGAAAAATTAAATGTTAAAAATAGAACATATAAACATTACTGGCTTGCAAACAAAAGGGGAGGTTAAATCCACAGGGCTCAGAGACAGTACAAAGACCTGGTGATACTGTGCAGATATAAAAGAAGCTCGTATTTCTAAAGACAAACCTTGAAAAATTAAGTCAACAACTCTATGCATCTTCATTGCAATATATTTAACTACATAGGACTAAGGACCAGCAGTAACATAGCCGATAGCATATGGGAATTGCAGTTGCTTACTACTGCAAGTTTTAAAATAAAGTGACTGAAAGCATTTCTGAAGAATTAAAGTACAGCAGTAACAATATAATAATAAATAGCTTTTTTTCTGCTTTCTCCCAATTTTCTTTTGTTTCTCATAGAAGGCCTCAGCAGGGAAATATGGGAAATTAAAAAAACCCCAACATATATTTTTCATGC
>NW_008824108.1:327298-328731 GCF_000699105.1 Pygoscelis adeliae | reverse complement strand
CTTTCCTCCAACTCACTTCTTTGTAGAAGTAGAGTGTAATATGACTTTACAACCTAGCAAACATCCTTTGAAAGAAGACATTACATGGGAGACAAGTCAGCTTGCAGTTCAACCACAGCCAAAGCAACATTCTGCTCTTCTGCTCCTTCGAGGACAGCAGGTTATTAAAGATCACTCTGACTTTCTCATGGGAAAGCAAGTGGCCAAACACACAACGGGGGGAGCAGTAGGATGTGACCCCCCATTTCCCCAGCTCACAGCTCAATCGCTGGTTTCTGCCTGATGCTGTGTCCTGCAGGGGTGACATCCCTCCTAAGCATGCCTAGCAGATGACACCCTGAACAGCAAGTAGGTGAGGTAACACCTGGTTTGTGGATCCTGCCAAACAGCCAAATGTTTGCTTATGTCAGGGCTTTAGGCAATCAAGTGGATGCCTGCCCACAGAAAACTGATGTATGTTACCAGGACAAAGAGAGACGCCAGCGAACTTCAAACATCTGTACTGCTGGGTGGGAGGTGCACGAACACAGTGCTGTCTCAGGCACCAAGCCATCTCTTCCTCCTGGTGGCTCCAGCCCTCAATGTCAGACCCTAGGATACACCTACCACCAACCTACAAAGCAAATTTATCAGGGCAAGCACAATGATCCAGGAGCAACAGCTGCCCAGCAATTTGTCCCTGCTTTCACTCAGATCAAAGAGACAAGTTGCTTGTTAACAGCAAACCTGTGTCATTTATACTTATTAAGCCTAAAAATCAAGATCTAAAATAGGATCTGTGCAGTCTGTGCAGAGTTAGAATAATTGATACAAGTGCGTTCTGCATTAGTTTTATGTGGAACATAACCTGAATTGTAAGGCTAAGTTTGGTTACTCTTCGTCTTTCCTCTTGAGCAGAGCATAGCTTACCAAAGGGCCACTCACCCTCCCTCTATATGTTTGGCAAAGGCCACCCCTGCAGCACTGATGTACCAAGAATGTTTCCAGATTTCCTCCTTTCCCTGCTAAAACTATTGAGAAAATGCTCCTCAGCTCCTTAAAATAATGATCTGCTGGCTTTCTGCTGGCTTGGAAACATAACAAAACCCCAGCACCCAATCTAACCTCAATGTATATGCCACGTTTGATTCATCTGATATGTATTCACCCTTCTTTTCCACCCAGGATTATATATTCATTACAGGAGGAAGTCCGCTCTGTGGCCAGCTTGGCTTTTCCCATGATGGTTGGTATAAGCGATGGATCTGTTGACACAAGACAATTTGATTTGTCTGTGTCCCTATCAGAATGGACCTCAGTGCTGAAGCACAGCTCCTTGCCAGTCCAAACCATTACCTGAAGTTATCCCTGGCCACGTTTGCCTGTGTGCCAGCACTGACAGATTTTGCTGGTTGGGTTGAGCCCTCTTTCCTGGAGGTATCTTCTTATTCTGC
>NW_008824108.1:317990-327259 GCF_000699105.1 Pygoscelis adeliae | reverse complement strand
AGTTCCGCTCACCTTCGCTCATAATCATTAGAGGCTCTTTGCTGTGGAACATGCCCCGGTGGCAGCACAGGTGGTATGCTGTGGAAGCATCGCCGACATGGAATGATTTCTCATCAAAGGATGAAGGACACAGCCTGTTATTTTTATCTTTCTAAACCCATCTGGACATCTTCAGCTCACCAGATATTTTTTTTTTTTTATTAAGGCAGCCGGACTCTAACAAACTCCTGCTGGCTTATGTCTTTCACTGTGATGCAGAGCATCTTAATTCCAAGTGGTCAGAAAAAGGCGGCAGCATTTCCCTGCCCCTTTCGCATTCCTGTGGCAATGAGCCTGGGCTGATTGCTCTGCATGCGGAAAGTCATCGAAAGCCAGGGGGAATTCTGTACTTGAAAGGGTTTCAGCCACAAAATGCAGCCAGCACTCGCAGGTCTCAGTGAGCTTCAAAGGAATAATGGGTACATAGCATATCTGATGAACAAGCGATACAGTAAATATGACATTCTTTGGGTATTCTGAATCTTGGCAGGTATTTTAGCAGTATTAGTCTTTGGCCTAGGTGGTAATGCTTTAGTGTCTGTACAACTGGGTGTGCACACATATGAAAAAGAGAACTGTTCAAAACAAAACAATTCAGGTTTTTGACCAAGCTGGTGAAAGTCTCAGACTGGGTGAAAAATAGTGCGATTTCTTTAATGTTTCAGTGTAATCACTGCAAGTTCTTAGGCAAGTTGCTGAACCAGCTAAAGATGGTATTCAAATATACGGCTTTGTATTACAAGAGTATACTGAAACACTGCTTTATTTACTTGTGGTGTAGTTGCAAAAAATTCTCTCTTAAATTTCAGACTCAGACATTGGAGCAGTATGGAAAGCATAACCAAGTTATCATACAAAGCTTTCTCATGGTGCTTGTTCTGGAGACATTGTTACAGAAACAGAAGTCAGAATACTCCTGTTACATAAAAAGTAGCTGCACTGGGTATAAACACAAAGTGAAATAACTTGTAAATCATAACAAGAAATTTAAAAAAGCTCTAAGTCGTAAACAAGACAGGAAGAATGGACAGGAAAGAATAGTTCAGGTAAGATTTGGGTTTTTTAATAAGCTGTGACTTTTCCATAACCTCCAACAACAGCCAGCATGTATCCTGCCTGGGAATATAGAAGAAATTATACTTTGACTATAGATACTCACATACTTCAGGGGTGGTTATGCATCTAACAATGTAATTTATCTTGTAAATAACAAGAGCATATAGTGCATAATTAAAATGGGAAATTCATTGCTAAAATAAAGTTAAAAATAAAAGTGGATGTTAAAAGGGAGCCACCAACTTGATGGAGGTCCACCTGGTCTGTTAAACAGCCATTTAAAGGCAGCTTACAGAGTAGCAAGTCCTTAATTTACTGATGGTCAGATGCTCATTTCGGCAAAGATGGTCCTTCAGCATGCCCTAATTTGTAGACTTCTTAAACTGTTGGTCACCATCAGAAACAGGCTGCTGGGCTAGCCTTTGGCCTGGTCCATATGGATGCTCTTAAGTTCTTACCATTAGAGCTGAGCAGGAAACCAGTCCCTACTTCTCACAATTCAAATGTGGAGGAACCAAGTTCTTCCCCTTCGGTGCCTTCGCAAGGTCTCTGCACCGGGGGTACAGCATAGCCTTCGGACACGCCCTGCTCCTGTCTCGCACTCCCAGGTTGTGCCCGCCTGGTCCCCACGCAGGTGCACGGGCAAGGCATTTGTTGCCATTTAAAGGCTATTTTTCCACCTGGCATCTACCTATAGCAGGGGAATCTAACAAACTCCCACTGGTTTGTGTCTTCACTGTGATACCAAGCATCCTAATTCCAGGCAGAAGCATTTCATACCCCTTTTATCAGTACACAACCCCAGTCATATGTATGCCCACAGGAAGAAACATTTCCCATGCAGAGAATGACTCAGACTGGGTCAAAGCAGACGTATAAGGACAGATGAGAAAAGTGAACAGTAACTGCAGTTTATAAAAGGTGGCATTTATCTTACCAGAGTGACAGCTGCTCACCGTGAAGTTACAAGGAAGTATTGTGATATTCTGACTCTGAAGCCCACCCTTTAGGGACCACTGATCTGGAATATGAAAAGACTGCACATGCTGAAAAAGTCATCTTTAATAAGACAGGGTGAGATTGCAATGAAGCTCACTCACATTGAGTGGCATTTTCCTTCCATTTGTGGCCCCATTGACATTAACACCATCATTGTTGGTAAAATAAGGCTGAGTAAAGCATTGGCCGACAGTGACTGCAGTTGCACTCCTCTTGGGTGCTGACAATTGAAAATTAATAGATTTCAATAGATTCAATAGATTTCAATATTTTTATTTTCTCTGAGTGTTCAACTCTACTGGACAGTAACAACAGTATGGGGTTCCCCCGGTAGGACTCATAGTGACCAGGTTATCTAACTGATTTTATGTCCCCATCCCATGGTACCTCCAGCTGTGTTAGGGCTTGGGAGTGTGAGCTGCAACAACTGTCAGGCATGAAGCCGACTCTCTGTTTATAAGATTAAACAATGACTAAGCTTAGCAAAAAGCATAAACAGTGGTGTAATAAGGCTGTCATTGCAGTATAACTAGAATGAAATGAAACTGTTATAAAACATAACTGCATTTTATTATAGCAAAGTCAAACGCAATCAGAAAACTGCTTCCTTTCAGTATAAATGTTCCACCTGTCTGCATACAGCATGCTACGCGAAGTCCCCGGTTTAATCATCTCTTAGCTGTGTCATGACTCTTCCCTGATGCAAAACACAGCAATGCACCCAACCAGCTAGGGAAATGAGAAATCATTAAACAAGCATAGTCTTAAAGAGTCTGGCCGGTCTTCCTTAGTTTTTGTGTATTTATTGGCCCAGGGGAATAACAGATAAAATGTATAGAAGCTGTACAAAAGCAGATTAACCATTCGATTTGTACCAGAGATGGGTTGCGCCTTGTAATACCTGTCTGTCAGACTGTGCTGGGGAGAGATGCTGCGAGAGCGGAGAGGAACACGCGAGGCTGTAACCCATGTTGCACAAGAAGAGCATCCCGGGCCTGGCGCAGAGGAGACAAGCTCATAACCCACTGGGAACGGCCCGGCCGCAGCCCGCTTGTGGAGAAAGTGCACCGGTCTTCCCTCGTTCGGGCAGTGAGTTTGTTTTCAGAGGCACCTTTCGGAGGAGGAATGAGCTGGATTTCACCCAGGCTGTGGTGCCCCATAACCCACATGATTCCCTTGGTCTGGCAGGAAAGTCATTGGCCCACAGAAAGTCTTGGAAGGAAAGAGAGCTGAAGAGAATGACTATGTGTAGTTTTATAGCGGGCAGGTAGCAACAGAGGTTGGGCTGGGTGGGCTGGGTTGGGCTGGTCTCGCTCAGCTTCGTCTGGCTTGTTTCCCTGCAACTGGGGAACACCTCTTTGCTCAGGTATGACTTGAACAGACCTCACGTTTTTCATTTACGCTTTTTAATGTCAGCTCTCCTGAAACAGAGATGTTACAAGGTAATATTTGCAAGGTCATCAGGTAACCTGATTTTAAAAACTTGGATCAGCTCATTAAATTAAACTCGCTGATTTACCATACAAGACCAGAGAACCGAGGATACATAAAAAATCAAGTAAGAAAATAAAAGAAATTGTGAAGAAAGTTTCTTCTTTTTTTTTTTTAAGCATTAAGAATGTTTCAGAAAAGCAGAGATGTAAAGGGAAGAACTTGGAGCCAGAAGATCCAAACTTCCCCTTGATTCTAAACTTAGCTCAGCCACCGTGCAGATGACTCACTGCACTTCCTTGAACTTAAATCATTCGTCTTACAAAACTTGTTAAAGAAAGACGTCAGTGTAAATTAGATGTTGTGTCTAAGTTTAGCTGTGGCCAATACATAAATATTAGAACTTTAATGTGTTATCATTTTTGTCTGATTTAGAAATATGTGTATATACATACACATATGCATATATATACATAGTAAGGGAGAGAAAGTTTTCTTTGTGCTATTTTTACAATTTAATTTACATATATTGTTATTTTGCCGGTGACATAAGAGCTCCCAACTGATTAAAAGTTTAACCATTTTCAGAGCAGCCTGATTCCCACACCGCCCAAGCACTCTTCATTCTCTCAAACTGTCAGGGAAGTTTCAATCCCATCCAAGCAGTGGGAGCTGAGAGAGTACGCGTTCGGCATATAACATACATGATGGCTGATTTCTTGTGACACTAATCTTCACTCCTGAGGGAAAGGCAGTCATTTATTCATCACTCTACCACTCAAAAGTAACCGTTCTTCTCACCATGGAGATAAATGTCAAAACAGAGATCAGCCATAGGCTGAGTCTAATCTAATCTGTCCAAAATGAATATATATTTAGATCTGTTGTCAAATCTTGAATGGTAAACCCTTTAGCCTGGGCAACTATTCTCTCAGTCTGCCCTCTCCACCTATAAATATGCATACCACATTGGATATATACTATCAGAGGACCATATTAACCCTACAAAAATGGGCAGGGTATGAGGCTGCCCAACCTTTCTGATATGAGCAAAGAGTCAGAGGACAAAGCCCAAGACTTTCAGAAATGTGTAACAGAGAGGAAAAAATACATCATTTTTGTTAAAATGTCTCTACCCTTTAACACCTGTCAGAAATCCGTGGGCCCTTCACTCTCAAGTGGTTGATCCAGCAAATGAGAAAAACAGGCTCCATCCTGGATGCCTGTTTTGAGGGATCAGTGGAAGATGGCAATGGAAATTCACTTTCTTGTAAAACTGTTCATTCTCAACGCCCCTCTCCTTTCTCCATTCCCATTTCCATGTTGGGAATGTTAGCTGGGAGGTGTTTGTTGGTGCTAGATCCTTTCCCATCCAATTATACCTATGCAGTTCCTCATATCCTGATATTGAGACGCTGGAGGACACCACAGAAGAACCAGAAGTGACTGCCATTTTTCTGTCCAACTTCTCTACTTCATACTGCCATAAATCTCCATGAGGTTCTTTCTGAAGTGGAATATCTGAAACTCACCTCAGAGCCTGAAGAGAAAGAGGTCTTCTCTCTGTGATCCACATAAAGAAATTATACTGTTTCAGAGATCAATACATCTGCCCATCTTAGATATTTCATTATTGAAGCTGTAAAACAAACAGTCTTGTGTAAATGGCAAACATAGGATGCTTGTCTCCACTGCTTGTAAATTGGCATATTTCTGGTTCTTAAATATCCTTGTTGAAAACTAAATCGCATTTTGAGGCTTGGATAAGCCCTATCAACAGCCAGTTAACTAATTATTGCAAAAGATGCATTAGGTTTTACACTTATTCTGCCTTAGCAGTTCAACCACATTAACTAATGCATCATGTAATACTTCTCTTCTCTGTGGATTCCGGATAAGTGAGCCATGGTCAATTTTAGCAAAAAGCACTTCCAGACATCCTATGCGGGTTTAGAGTGAACGGGCCCTCAGCTACACCAGGATGGGATTCCTTCTAGGAACTCAAGAGCAAAAAAAGGAGATTTGGCCAGCAGCCTGCTATGAGTCACTTTGACTTGCACTGTCCCAGGATTTGCACTTAGGCCGGGCCAAATCCTTCTCTGGCATAATTACACAGATCTGCACTAGAGCTGGGGTGGGCTCATGTATCACAGTGTACAAATACACAAATTACATTGCTGGAACGGGTTTACTCTTTCCAAAGGTGACAGGAATGGGTGCCAGGTGACAGCTGAGATGACAAAGGATGCTAGTTATGCAGGAAAAAAAATTAACATCTCCCAGAGTGAGCTCAGTGAGGTAAACTCTCTTGAAAAAGTTCTTTAACACAACTTAACACAAAGTAGTACAAAATAGGAACCAAGAACGATGGTGTCATTTCCAGGCCAGGTCTTCTGTGCACGTGAAGTAATCGTCTGGAAAAGAAGCTAGGTGTGGGAAAGGACTATGAACAGATCATGATCTCCCAGCATCATGAAATGGCCAAGAGAGAAAATGCAACCCTTGTTAGCAATGAGCAACACCTGAGGAAGAAGAGGGAAGTTCCTGCTTTTTGCCACATCCTTGAGGTGGTCATTGCTGGGTACTGTAATCATTTCTAGTCTCAATGCTTTAGCAAGGATGTTAATAAATACAAATGGTTCAGAAATAATGCCATCTGTGGAAAACCTCCCTCATGGTGAGCGCTTAAAGATCAACCTTGCTACCTCAAAGATAGGGCATAGAGGAGAGTAAATCTCTGCCTAAGACTACCTACATGGAGAGGAAAATCTACAGGCATCAGAGATTCTTCAGCAGGCTACAAATCTCTTGGACTCAAAAATGAGACAAACTGATACAAGGAACAGAGTGCTGAACTGCCACATTTGGAACAACTAATCCAGCAAATTTGCCATTCCTGCAAATCTTGCAATCAATACTGCTGTCATACAGAATAGCTCACTCAGAAATTAAATGCTAACTGAAGGACTCCGTGAAATCCTATGCCCTGTATTATCTAAGACAGAGTAGATGATCATAAGAGTCCCCTCGGGTCTTAAAAATCTATGTGTGTAGTTAAGAGGACATGTACTTCTAGAGGCTAAGCATGAGGTCCTTAAAATTTTCAGGGATGTGCTTTCCCTGAAGGTTTTTCCTGAAGAAAGACGAAATTATTTAGCCTGGAACTGGAAATCAAGCTGCAAAAGTATCAAGTAACAAGCCCCCAAAAGATCAAACTTCCTCCTGATTTTCTATTTTCCTTAACTCTAGGTGAAAACATATACAGCCAATAGATGAACTTTGTTTTCTGAAGAAGGCTGAAAGGCTCCAGAGGCGCATGGAGAGGAGGTCAGCACCATCACAAGCAAATCTTATGAAAGGCAGATGCTGACCACAGCCGGGTTTACACCAGGGCTCTACAGAAATTGGTTCTTTCAGCCTCTTCTGGTTTTGAGGACCAATGTAGGTCTGTGACAGATGTAGTGTTGCACCACGTTTCTGAGGGCTGGAATCTGGAGCAGTCTGTCCTGCTCCGTTCAGCCTCCTTTACTAACTAACTGGAGTTTGTCACTTTGGCTGAATGTCAGGAGGTTTTTACAACGCGAGGCTCCAAAATCATGTCTTGTCTAGTCGTTCTTGTTTCCTCAGCCAGCTTTCTCCATTTCTGCTGCTAGTCATATAGCAGCATACAGGACATCAGCAATCCCCACAAAACTCATGCTTTGAGACTCAGTATTGCACATTTTCCAAGTGTATCACTTCAGATGGCAATTTAAATCACTGGGGATAGAGCTGAGCTTCTTCATGAAATCATATTTGATTTGGTAAAGAGGAATTTCAGTAGAGTGAGGCTAGGACCATCTCTAGGTCATTTACAGCAGAATTTCCCTCTTCTGCACATCTGCAACAAGTGCCGGGACTTGATGAAGACAACCTTATTTTTCAGGTGGACCAATCCCAAGTTTCAAGCTCTAGCTACCAATACCAGGAAGGTCTTCAGCTTGGATGTCTTAAGCACATTTTCAGTTTAGATGGGCAGGAAACGTAGTGTGATTATATGTATGAGCACTGCATAATTACTAAATAAACCTAACAGCAGTTTTTCGCTGTATGCTGCCTTTGGGAAACAGTGACTTGATTTTCTTATTCTATCAGACTGAAAGATCTTTGTCCCCTCCCCCTCCCCCCAACAGGTATTTTTTTGCATTCTTCTCTGACCCAATCTGCATTTGACCGGAACTTTTATCTCACCTTGCACTAATTCCTAACACATGCCACTGAGACCACCAGCTTTCTAAATTCTCTCAGTGTTTTCCAGTTAGTCAGTAAAATGCTGTTGTTGAAACTAGCCTGGAAGGCGAATTCGTGGCAGAGAGGATATGACCAGTCCGTTTCAAAGCCTGGACTTACAGTTTTCAAAAATAAATTGCTAGGAAATTGTCATTTAATTCCTGTGCTTTGTTTTTTAATTGTATGATCTTAGAAGGAAATAGAGTTTAGTTTAAACTAAATTGCTGCTACTTTCCAACATACTTGAGTAAAGTCCCCGAGCTACAATAAAAATAATAAACGTAAGCAGCTATTGCTAAACTAAAGTGAAGATGAAAGGTCGGGTATCCTGACCTCCGCTTTGTGCCGACAAACTACCCTGCCCGTGCTTTTTCGCCGTAGCCACCTGCTACCCTGTAAAACCTAGGTAACTCTTTGTTGTGTTGCAGTATCATTTTTTAGGACAGCCCAGTACAGTTTTAATCCAAAGAAAGATGCTGCCGTTGCCCAAGCCCGGTGATGCTGGGAAGCACATTATCACATACAGAATGTTCATTAAAAGAGGATTAGGTGAAGATCTCATCAAACACACCGATTCCGCTTAAAATAAACGGCTTCTAAGCACAGGAATTGTTAGAGGAACGGACGATAGGCACCGACCGGTTTGGTTTGCATACTTCAGAGAGTATTATTGAGCCGGTGTGTGTGTGGAACTAGGCTCTTTACTTCAGCAGTTCTGTTTATTTTACTCGAACAGAGGAGTAACCATTGGTAAAAATGTTAGAGGTTATTTGATGATAAAATGTGGAGACTTAATAAAAAGATATCCCAGGCATGAAAAGTTAGAACAACGCTGCTAAAAAATGAACTAATTAAAAAAAAAAAAATGTAAATGAAATGCAGCTTTCACTGTTAGGTTCTAGATTTCTCTCCCCCAAATATTAGACGAAATTGCATTGTTTACAAAAATTTATTAATACAAACTTTACACACTTTATATAACAGTTATCAAAGTCCTAGTTATAGATATCATGTGTGTAATAATACTTTAAGTTCTTTTTATATTCATTTGCACACAAAATAAGTTCTCCAAGACTAACATCTACCTAAACTATGACTGCATCTCAAATCTGCTCAAATTTTGGTAAGGCTGTTGGCGTTTCTAAAAAAATCATACAAAGGATAATAACCTAGGCGATCACTTCATAATGCTTGCGACTAGCCACTGAACTCTAACGGAGAAGGTCATAAATAAAACGTCAAGAGAGCCCTATGTCATTATACCACAGCCGACACAAACACAGCAAACTCTGCCCATTGCCAAAGAACAGAAGAAGTACGACTAAAACGCAAGCCGATGTGTTGCAGCATCGTAGGGCCACTAAATAGCCATCCGTGAACTCGTGGCGATTTACAAGGTGAAGAGAAGGCACGAAAGCTGCAAACTGCGCCCCGCGTCCCTCCGCCCCAGGAGCCCGCACCGGCGGCGGGCGGGC
>NW_008824108.1:315818-317760 GCF_000699105.1 Pygoscelis adeliae | reverse complement strand
GTTGGTTTTGGGGGGGAGGGGGGAGGTGTGCTTTCCGGCGTCTTGAATGCGGGGCTCGTTTTGTGTCTTTGGAAAGACTCCTCTAAGGTTTGTGTGGTGAGCTGGAAGGAAGCAGGTACCTACGTGTCCTCCTTCGCCACCTGCCCGGGCGGAGGGACGGGGCCAGCCCCCGGCCGGGTTCGCTGCTGCGTTACTGTCCCCCGGGCGGAAGGTAAGATAGGAGTCCGTACATAGAGAGATGAGGTGAAAATGGTTTATCTCGTTAGAAACCGGACCACAGGTGAACACTACACATTCTTTTATGACAAAAGTTTGTTTTATGAAATAAATTTTACTAAGCAATAAGCCAGAATGTAGAAAAATACATTTTACCTCCAAACTCAATAAACAAGGAACAAAAACTTTTGTAGTAGTGCATAATTCTTTAGTGGTAGCTACAACAGGGGTTCCTAAACTTGTACAATAAGAGCTTGCATAAAACAGAACAAAGGAGTGAGAGAGCGTTCACAATCTTTTTTTTTTTTTTTTTCCCCAAAAGAACATAACCCAAAAAGGTGACTCAGGTGGGTTAAACAGAGCTCGGAAAAGTGCGAAGAGAGGATGAGAGGCGGGAGGGTCTACAAGAAAGAACAATCAAAGAAAAGAGCAACTCCGACCGAAAAATGCAAAGGCGAGAACCCTGCTCGTTACACATGATGAGAAGCATGGACAGCACTGGAGAGTAACACACTGTACTTTGCATCCAGGTCCAGTACCGAGCTGCCCGGGGCAGTTGGGTAGCGGATCGGAGGTGGGATCGCCTCGTCTTCCCTCGACCCTGCGGCACCGGCACCGGCACCGGCCCCGGGGCGCGCCGGTGGCCGCCCCCGCTCACTTTCCCACTCGTTCCAAACGGGTCCTGTCTCCGCTTTCGCTTTGTTCTGCAACTCTGCCCAGCCAGCCAGGAGAGCAGTGCAGGGGGCTTAGTACTCACTATCCTTGCTGCTGGTTCGGGATTTGGGGGTTGGGGCTTTGGGTTTGGCTTTTTTTGGTTTTGTTTTGAATTTTTGTTGTTTTAAACTATTTCTCCCTCCAATAGGCAACGGAGATGCACAATTTGGATCGAGCTGTTGTTTTCACAAGAGAATTATCCTCTAAGCTCATTGTTTGAGGAGACGCTAATACAGGTACAACTGGAATCAAAGAAAGCAGGAGGAAAAAAAAAATGAAATCTAGAGGAAAGGGGACGCTGCCCCTTCGGAGAGGCTAGTGGCAAAGGAGCCTGCCTTGAGACTCACCGGGGGAAGAATCTGCTTCACCAATTCTCCCAAATCATTTTCCTCATAATCCCCTGGGAGCAGGGCATCCTTCTCTATGTACAGTAGCAAATGGTGAAAATTAATGTCTTCGACCCTGTCGCGGATAAAAATACTATCCTTTTAATTTCCGTTACAAAAATAGGAGTAATATTCAAAACAATGATTGTCTTTTTTTTTCTATTTATTTTATATAAAAACATAAACAGCTCAGGCGAATTCTTGTTCTTTTGCAGGCTTTATATGAAGAATTGTTCTTTAGTATTCGTAGTAGTATTTATATATATATATTTATATATTATATATAACTTAATGATTGGTCCACAAAGTAGATCTGTGCGTTTCTCTAGTGCTTTTGTACAAAAGAAAAACAATATTATTATCAAAATATTCATTTAATGGCTTTACTTCATACATAAATACATGTTTAGATAACACAGGAGCGGTGATTGTTCAGTCAGTTTGGAAATTACTTTTGTTTTTGTTTAGATTTTTTTTGTTGTTGTTGGGTCTCTCTCTCTCTCTCTCTCTCTCTCAGGACTTTGTATACACAGGAGTGGCTGGTTACTCATCGCTACAAATACGCTACTCGGCGTCCTTTGTTTTTAACTCTTTGTTTATACCTTTTCCCCAGGACGGCTGCTAAG
>NW_008824108.1:312377-313174 GCF_000699105.1 Pygoscelis adeliae | reverse complement strand
CCCCGCAGCCCCTCTGCCCGGGGCGGGGAAGGGGTCTGCTCCGAGCCAGCCCCGACGGGCTCCCGGTTCGTGCAAGGACACCTGGGAGCCCCAAAAAGGGCACCCTCGTCGGACAGCCTTGCGTGCCCGGCATCGCCCCCCGCTCACAGCTGAGCCGCCCGGCGGGTGTCCCCCGTAGGGCACCCCGGAATAGAGCCAAGCGCCGGTGCCCCCCCCCAAGCCGAGCAACACCGCTCGCCCGAGCAGGCTACCGGCAGGGTGGGACCAGGCTGCCAGAGGCCGTCCCGGACCGGGTACCCTGCGCCCCCAGCCACGGCCCAGCAGAGGAAACTCGCTTGTGCCGACGCCTCTGGGGGTCCCCCCACTCCTGCCCCAAACACAGAGAGGTCCAAACGTCCCCGGCTCCCAGGTGGAAAGGGACAGCACAGGCATCAGCCTGCGCTGGAGCCCAGCAAGACAACTCCGAACAGACACAGACAACCAACCAACCTTGTGCCAGCCGCTTTCCCCCTTGAGAAGACAGGTAAACAGGGGAAGAGACTAAATCCCCGTCAACTCCATTGCTGCTACACGAACCATGACAGCTCTCGCATGCTTGCAGCCAACGGCGCACCCGTGTCCCCCCTCGCTCCCCCCGGTCCGGGCAGGCGGTGCTCGCCGTTCACCCTGGGCGAGCTGCGGGCAACAGAAAGCGGCCGGGGCCCGTGTAGGGCAGGCGGGGGGGAGCTGCTGGGCCCCGCCGAGATGCGGCCCGGACCTCGGCCCGCCCCGCCGGGACGCCGCACAGGAGGGCCCCC
>NW_008824108.1:310527-311696 GCF_000699105.1 Pygoscelis adeliae | reverse complement strand
AAAAAAAAAAAAAAAAAAAAAAAAAAAAAAAAAAAAAAAAAAAAAAAAAAAAAAAAAAAAAAAAAAAAAAAAAAAAAAAAAAAAAAAAAAAAAAAAAAAAAAAAAAAAAAAAAAAAAAAAAAAAAAAAAAAAAAAAAAAAAAAAAAAAAAAAAAAAAAAAAAAGACCCAAAATGGGGGGGGGAAAACAGAGCTGTCTCCCAAGTTGCGGCCGAAAGGAGTTAAAACCCTCGTGGCATCGCCTCTCCGATGGGCGAAGGACCCGCGGGATGAAGAAGACGCAAAAGCAGCAGTTAGTTGTTTGCTGGTTTTAGGGGAATCCGCTCCAAAAAGAAAAAGAGAGAGAGGAGGGGGGAGAAAAAGATAAAGGGAAAAAAGTTTGTAGGTAGCAGCACAGATCTGGAGTGGAGTCTGCAAGGGAAAGGAGAAAGAGGGATGGAGCGAGATGTCGCCGGAGAAGGGAGCGCAGGGGAAGGGGGAAGAGAGCGAGCGAGCCCGGGAGGGAGCGGAGGCGGGGAGCCGCGGGCTGGCTGCGTGCGATGTTGTCTTCCCCAGATCTCTCCCCTCACTTAGCGCCTTCAGCCTTCTCCTCTTCTTCTCTTCCTGCTCGGTGGCTCCAAACTTGACCAGCCTTCCGCAGCCTTCCGTCTGATACGCAATTAGCAACAAAATCTTTGCAAACACCCCGCTTCAGCAAGAGCCCTCTTCGTAAACATTTGCCTGCTTGTTACCTTAGAGGACGGGCAATATTGTTTGTTGCCCCCGTGGTGGTGTCCGGATTTTTATTCATGAATCAAATGCCTTTTTTTTTTTCCCCCAGTCACGTAATAATCGGGTATCAGAAAAGACGTCACCACCCCAATTCCTCAAGGAACACAGTTCTGTGTCGTCCTCAAAGATGAGCTTATCAGGAGTCATAAAGCTTCTCATAAACACCAACTCACACTTCCCCCCCAAAAAAAAAAATTAGAAAAAAAAAAAACCAACAACCAAACAGCAACACGCAGACAACCCCCACAACCTATCCCACAAACCTAGAAGGATGCTCGCCACGGTCAAGTTTTACCTGCCGTGGGAAGGGACCGGGAAGGGTGGGGTGGGGGTCCCCGGACTTGGCAGGCTCCCCCGCGGCTTTGCTCCGCGTCTCTCCGCAGCGCCAGTTCACCCTGCG
>NW_008824108.1:309307-309629 GCF_000699105.1 Pygoscelis adeliae | reverse complement strand
TATCAGCCCCTCATTTCCGAGAATTACCCAAAGAAATACAGGCTGCAGGAGCCTTTACTGCACATTTTAATTATTGGGATCATAAGCAGAGAGTTCAGGAAGCAGCAATAATTTAGTTCTCCTGTTTCCTATTTGAATAGGTTAGGTGTAACATGCTTAGATGAGTTATTTGAGCCCAAATCGATTTCTCAAAAACAACAAAAGCAAAAAACACACCATACAATTACATTCCTATTATGGGCATTTAAGGTTTCAATATTTTCCGGAGATAAAGGAAATTTAACGTGAATGAATTATTCCCGTAGAAAAGGCCCGACGCGAT
>NW_008824108.1:297047-308976 GCF_000699105.1 Pygoscelis adeliae | reverse complement strand
CCGGCTGCGACAGCGGCTGGCGGGGGAGGGCTGCCCTCTGCCTTCCCTCGCCGCCAGCAGCACCGGGCTCTGGGGGCTTTCGGGTTTTGGGGTGGTGTGGGGGTTTTTTTTGTTTGTTTCCTTTGAAATGACTCTGTGATAGCGGGTGTAAATATGGGCTTTTCTAGAAACACGCGTGGCAGGGATTTTATGTGGGTATTACGGTTGTTCTGTGGATAACTTCGGTTTGGAGGCTTGGACCACACGCTCAGCCTGAAGAACAGGAAAGAAATATTCCCTCTTTCCAAAGAGCCCAGAATCACGGGCAGTACATTTTAAAGCTGTGGCCGTTTTCACTTTAGAAGAGCTACTTTCAGCTACCTTTTATTTACACCGCCTCATTTCCTCTCCTCCCTCCCCACTCCCCCAGATCCTTACAGAAAGTACCAGGGTGCCTGAAGTACCGGGCGTCAGCAGCACAGAGATACAGATTCCCGTAAAATAGACCTGAAGCTCCAGACCCCACGTAGCAGCCCGGTGCCACCTCGGTGGTACTGCGCACACAGGAGCAATGTCAGGACGGTTTGCAAAACACACACCTTCTAAGCTCTCATTTAGGGTGAGTGAGTAACTCACACATGATTCATGCCAATAAAAGTCTCACAGCATCTCAGTCTACTTCGCAGGTGTGCGTCTGCAACGTGAATATGCATACGACATGGTTGCAGTTTAGGCTGAATAAGTAAAGGTTTACATCTGGTCTCCGCGTATAAGTAAAGTTCTAGATAACTCTCTGTCATTTCAAGGCTGAGAGGGATTTAAGGTTCGCAATACTTGCGTCTAAGGCAAACTGCTAAGGCAGCATCTGAAGAAAAGTAGGTTTTTCACTGGCAGAATTTCCTTCATCATTCTCCTACCAGCTTGATATCCGGGTGATATCTCATGCACACTTGTCGGTCCAGCCACCATATTCATATTTTCTCAGTATGTCCCACCTTAGCTGTGTATTTTAGAAGGAACCTGGAAGACTGACGGACCTGGAATACGTAATTTTTATCATGAAAGGACACAGGTTTTTCTGCCAATATAGAAAGGGATTAATTCTTCTTTCTCAAAAGCAAACAATCCTGCCAACCGAGCAGTCTCTCTCACACACACACGCTATGGGTTTATCATCTATCTTGTTATTATCTCTCCCCAGGCCTCCTTTCTTACTGGGATAGCTTGGGGAGCCCATTGCAGGCCAGTCTGCCGGTGAGTACACATCTGCATCAGCTTTATGAACGTAACACCAGCCTTCATCTTTTCTTGGCTTTTCAGCCTCCTCCTCCCCGACAGCTAGCTCCTAGGAAGGATGGACTTGTCTGAGGGGAGATTAACTCGTCCATGAAGTTACTCAGGTGTAGCTGTGGTCATCTGATAGCATCTTACCAGGGGAAGTTATTAAAGCTCTAAGTTACTAAAGCAGGGGGAGCCAGGGCTTGGCAGACATTTCAGCACTTCCAGTTGAGACATGGCACCCGCAGTAGAGGTGGGAAAGCCCCGCTTTCCTCATCGAGGCTAGATTGTAATTGACTCAGGGACAGAGAGCACTGAAGCGTCTCATTTGCAAAGTTCTTTTTCTTTTATTAAATCATCCCCTCTTGTGCTTTCTTCTTTAAATAAAAGCAGCGGCATGTTTAGGCGCACTGTGGAAAGCATATGCATCTGTGTGCTTCCTCGCATCTGTCGCAGACTGAAGAAGCAAAGCTATAATACATCCCACAGGCAGGGATGTTCTGGGCAGGAGGTACAAACCATAGAAAAAATAGAGAGCAACAACCAGGGACAGTACTGGGACTGCAACTCTTTCAAGACATGAGAGAGGCAAGCCTTGCCTGGTGGCCGGGACCCTTGCCGGCCTCTTCACAAGCATTAGCAAAGTCTCTGTAAGGATCTTCCAGGTAATTCCTTGCTGCCTTTTATCACCTTAATTATATTTCCAAGCAAAAAGATAAAAAACATTCTCAAGTATACACACTCTGAGGAAAAGGTCTGCGATTTTTTTTCTTTTCTTTTCTGAAGTGAGGAGGCAGGACAGTATTTCCCAGGGCAGCTGCGTGGGAGCACCAGGAGCGCAGTCATCCCGCTCTTGCCCCTGCTTAGAGCTCACGATGAGAGACAAGGCCGGTGGTTGCCAGTGTCTTGCAGGATTGCCCACACAGAAGCTCAGTGTTTGATCTTACGTGGTGGGCGTCCTCCTCCACCTTTTCAGTAAATGAAGCCGGATGGCTACGACAACACAGAGGCGAAGGAAGAGTCGTTCCCATCCAAACACAAAGGCAAGAAAAGCACTTTCTAGATGAATGAAAGACAAAACAGTGGACTCGGTTCCACAAGGAGGTACCGCCACACTATCCATGTGGCAGATAATTTTCTTAGATGACTAATAGATACGTTAATAATCTCCCGTCTTTCACCCAAGTGAATACATATTCTACAAGAGAAGAAAAAAAATTTCCTTGATGCTTTCTGACAATGGTTCTTTGATCAATCATTTATATATGAAAAGTAGAGAAATAAATTATGAAAGGCAAACAACAACAAAAAAAATCACATTTTGAAGATTTAATATTCCAAAGGCCTACTCTACACTAAAGCCAGCAACCCATAAAATGCCACTAAAGATCTTGCTAGTCCGCAGGGCAGAATAAAAGCCTTTAGTACAGGCAGCAGGTCTAGGTCTATTCCCACTCTCATTTGCATTTGGTCCCGTGTTCAGGGGAGGGTAAATCCTTAAGTAGATCGAATATACAGAGTTTCACAGAATGCTGCCAAAGCTACAATAATTTATACCGGACAAATAATGGCCACGATATCTTTGTGTTCCAGGTTGCTTTAGATGCAGCTGTAACCCAGTGAGAATGGCAAGTACTGGTTTTGTACCCAAATGTGACAGAATTTTGGGTACACCTTTAGAAACAGTGGGACTGCCATGTGCCTGTGTCCAGAAACTAAAATCCATCTGTAGTTCTGAGGTATTGCTAATGGCATAGCTAAGTTATTCATAGTTTAGATTTACCAGAAATAGTTGGAACAAATTAATAATGAATTAGAACATTTCTTATCATCGCAGGAGCGAGAGGGAATAAATAGAATCATCCATATTTTCTTATTACGAAACAGCGTGCAGCCTATTACCAAACACTAATTTGGTGTTGCTTGTGCTGGAAAACTGTTGAAGGGTCCCTGGCTCCTGACAGCGCGGCTTAATTCAGTCTGACGGGAGCAAGGCTGCGCAGAAGCAGGCCAGGGCGGGCAGGTGAGGACCGTCCCAACAGGGGTGAATCCCAGCCTGCCAGAGCCGGGTGCCGCTCAATAATTCCAATTAACCACCATAAAGACAACAGAGACGGGTCACGCAGAGCCCAGTAAATATCAATCAGAACCGCATATTGCGATGAGAGAATAACGAAGTCTGTCTCATTAAGGAAAAGAGAAAAGACATTTCGTTGGGCATATCCCCGGTGGCTCGTGCACCCTGCAGTGCAGCGTCTGCCTCGTGGGGCTGCAGTCCATGCTGGCCAGGGCCAAAATTACCCTGAGCGTGGGAGCCCTTCATGCGGCTTAGCTCCCCGTTTTGTGCGTAGTGAGCAACAGGGAGAGCTCCCGCATCCTTTTGCGGCGCAGGCGGGCCCCTGCTCGGCCAGATGGCATAGCTCCAGAAAGACAAGGGGTGTGGGATGAGACCAGGGAGCTGGGTTTGCTGGCATCTGTGCCGGGAGTTGACTGGACAGCAGACACTAGGGCCGTGAGCCAGACACCAAGGCCAGGAACCAGCACATGCTTTTTGGCTGCTGTCGTAACTGGGCTTGCGGAAAGCACCAGGACATTTGCACGGCGGCTGTCCCCAGCGAGGCCGTGGGTTGGATTTCTCCATCAGCAGCCCGTACCGACAGCCCCTTCTCCAGCTGTGTGAGACCGGGGGCTATTTTAGCACGCAATTGCCTTTAACTGCCGGTTTCTGGGCTTCCCGGGCTCTGAAACATGCCATAATCAAACGGCATGAAATGAATATCTAACTGCAGACATGACCCACTGGGGGATGTTTAAGGGCCAAAGCCTGTAATTATAAGGCAGCGTCACTGTTTTTAAACATTTTTTTTACTCGTTTAACTTCAATAAAGTACTTGGGTCTACTTAGCCTAAAGGGAAATGGGTGATCTTAGTTTTTGTATTTAAAGATAGCACAAAGAATTTCTTGTGTGTGGCCTTATGGCCTGATACATCTCTATCCTCTAGTAAAATGTATTTCTGTAACAGCTGAGGCAATTAATCACTTAAACAGAATTGGATTGCAATCTCCATTACTTGAAAATCTTTAAAGTCAGGCTTGCTGTCTTTCTAAAAGATCCCAAGCTATTGAGCCATTCTTTGCCCTGCTTTACGCAAAGGTCAGACTGGATGTTCGTAATGGCCTCTTGTAATGTCAAAAATCAGTCTCTGACCCCTTGTAATGCCACAGGAAAGACTCTCACTGATTTCAGACAGAACCGCACTAGATTTATTGACCTTTCTCATTAGGAATGAAGATTGTCTGCAGAAACTCCTATGTGATTTCATAACTCCAGGTACGTGTCTGTTGAGCTCATTATGTAAATACTGTTGCCTTTGGGCCTTCTTGAATTTCATAGGACTTTACAGAGCTCAACACAACCAGAAGTTGCTAGGACGCTGCAAGACTGAACCTTCTCTTTTGACCCCCAAATCTGTGTTGAATCTCCAGAGGTAACTGGATTTGTCAACAGTAACAACACACTAATAAACTATGATACTCTGTTGATATGTTTAAAATCCTGAAACTTTAATATGATATTTTTCACTGTAGTGAAATTCCCTTTTCTGGGGCTTTCTTGCTATCAAGTGCAAGTATATTATCGACTTTGCATATGGGTTTTCAGAAAAAAGTAGTTAATTGCATATAATTTGGGGTGATTCTCTGACATATTTAACTCTGCAGCAAAAACAGTTTTCTTCTAAAGTCGCAGCAACACTTGAGATTGTTCTAAAATGTATATATTGGTTTTGTTTTAACTATCTGAAATGAATGTTTTACCATTGGATAAAGAACTTCAGTTTGCTTCTCAGATTTAAAATCTGAGGGTGACAAGAATTTGCTCTGAAACACAATAGACAAGAAGTATGAGCAAGGAATTATAGAAATAACATTATCTTATTATTTAATGCCAACAAATAAAGGTGGTTTGGCTTTTGGGTTTTGGTTTTGTTTGGTTTGGTTTTTTTTTTAATAAGGACTCCACAGGGAGATACCTTTATATGTTTCACCTACCTCTCTGGGGAAAAAAAAAATGTAATCGCATTCAAAAGAAAGCTATTGTCAAGAACATTATTTCTTCAAACCTCTCTTCTATGGAAAGTAAATAACTCTGTTTTGAATATATCTCTTGACCTTAACTCCTCAGATCAGTTCTACCAGTTCTGTTCGGAGCCAGGGATTGCTTCTGATGTACGGTTCATTTCCACATATCCTCTGTTTCTTTCCTCCCATCCTAATGTAGAATTTTTTTATGTAATTATCCCAGAGCCTGAACTACAAGGTAAATACTGGAATGTAGGTATAAAGTTCTGTTTATGAAAGGGGCAAATATTTGTTCATTATGGAGAAAATTATGCTAAAAACCCCACATCATAGATTTAGGAAAAACCCTTATCTTTTTTTTCTAGATGAAAAACAAGCTGCATGTGGTCTGCTGATGATATGCTCATACTTACTGTGGGTCCTTCATATTTATAAAATATGCTACAATTCTGTAAAACTTTCATCCGAAAGCATTACTACTAATCTCACAATGCTCTTATAAGGCATATATTTATTAATATATTACATTTCTTTTACCCAGCACAGTATGAAATACAGCAAATTCAGTGACTTCTTTGGGATCACGTAGCTGAAAAACGGAATAGCTCTAAAATAAACACCTGAGCCCATTGATGTCAAAGGCAAAGATCCTAATGACTTTAGTGGGGTCAGATGATCACTTTTGGTAATTTGACTCCAATTTTTTGCCAGTGGTGGAGTTGTACTACTCAGGAGTAACACCTCCCGTGCCTCCAAACACTCAATGCCATTAATCTATAAAGTAAATACCTGCTGATGAGTTCTGTCATGGATTCAGGGGAGTCTAGTCTTTAGTCTCTATGAAGAGTGACTTTAGTTGAAGAAATTCCCGTCCCACCCCACAAAATAGTAGTTGTTGGGTGATGGTCTCCACCAGTGCATGTAGAAATCAGCATCACTTAAATGGCAAAGAAAACTATGCCTCCAAAAAAGAAAATGTACAGTGAATGACATGAAGCACTAGCAAATTCCTGTAGTTGTTGTTAGTTTGAAGATGATTAATAACCTTGAACTAAACTAAAAATAATTAAAACCACATTACTCATCCTCAGAAGACAAGGTAATCAAAGGAGACTTTGCAACTGAGCAAAAGCTGTCCTTCAAAAGAAACCTTTCCCCATCTTCCAGCGTTGATTAGTAAACAATAGTGCTAGTCATTACACTCAATATAGTTGGTGTCCCTCCTAGATTTTCCTGGGGGAAGCAGAGGCAGTAGGGAGAGCTGAATCATGAGTTTTCCTCACATTTTTTCTTAATGACCAATAGTGTGCACTGCTGTTCTGGAACACAGCACCAGGTAATGTCAGCACAGTCACTGGAGTGCGTTAGAAAGATGACAAAAGTTCCCAAACATTGATTCACAGACTAAAAGCATAAACCTGCTGTTAGGATGTGAAGTGTAGTGTCTAATGATTCCTCCTGTTTTCAAAGTCTGCATTTGGTTTAAGTAGTTAAACCTATAGGAAATACTTTCTCAGGATCATTCCTCCCCATTTCTATAGACACCACAGGGTGGGATACAAACCACCCCAGAGTGCATGATTCATGATTATAAAACTTAGGAATGGTTAACAGGGAACAGCACTGCAAAACATCAAATCCTTGTGGTATTCTGTGCTGTGCTACGTTAGTCCTAAGCCTAAATGAGCCTGCAACAAAAGGGAAGCTCATCTTGAAGAAGAAAATAGCTTCTGTGCTCCAGTTAGGTGATATGAAACTGAAAGGTCACAGAGATATTAAACTCAATTTTTTTGAACAGTAAGAAATGGAGAAAAGGTGAGGGGGTTGTGGGTTTCTCTTTTCAGATGTTTCTGTAGAAGGAGCGAAGTGGAGTGAAGTTGGGTACGGCTCTTTAATTCCAGGGAGATCTGTGAGCAAAGCACTTACAGTTGCTTTAACTCACAGCTACTGCCTTACTTTTGCTGAGCACTGCATACCTGCAACTCCCAGTGAACTATTACATGTCGCTATTATCGTTACATAGCCTGGAGTCCTGGTTAGAAATGCAGCAATTTTTAAATATGTAAATACAACGAAAGGGAGTGTTGAATGCTTGTCTTCCTCGGGACTGGGCTGTTAATGGGACCTGCATAGTACTGGGTGTAGGAACTGTTTATTTCACAATATCTTACACCTTCAGATTGTCTTCTAAGTGAAATGTTAAGGCAGGGGTAAAAGGAAAACTTTCTAGGGGTAAGAGCTTTGCACTGCTCTCCCAAGGGGACCAGCAGAAGTCGTACCTCTGACGGAAACTCCTAAACATCATTTGTACAAAGCACCTGAAAGTATGTTATAAGGACAACCCTGGCTGTGAATGAAGCAGTATTGCACAGAGAACAATAAAGTTCACATAAATGTATTTCAAAGAAGCCCTGTGATGCACTCTTTAGTAACCCAACCCCAGATTCCTTCTCTTTCTATCACATCCTCATCACTCAGTTTTGCTTCAGCAAAAGCTGAGGCAGTACAAGATGCATCTACCCATCCTGTCCCATCCCGTACCATCCTGCCCTGTCCACCCCCAGCCAGCCATAACCTGCTAAACGTCACAGATGCATCATATACAACAGAGGTATCACGAATATAGCAAGGAGGGGTTTGCTTGCGGTAGAAAAGCCCAATTGTATTCCCACCATAACGTCACCAAGGTGCCGGTGCAGAAGGCGGTTACAGCCTCCCGTGTCAGTGATTTTCTCATTTTGCCGGCTGTTAGATCTGTTACAGATTAGGTTGAGAGCAGCGATATTAGAAGAGCTGAACTGGGAATATCGGCTGCTCGTTTGGGCTCTCACGCCCCCGCTGCATAAGACCTGTTGCAGCCCCGTGAGCGCTGTGGGCAGAGGGTACGCTCGCGCCAGTAGACGCTGGGGCTCTGGCTAACTTAGCCAGGGGCTTGACGTTTTACTGTGGTTGCGAGGCGTCTTCAGACGCCACTGACCCTATAAGACAGAAAGCGGTGGCCCTCCTGTAGGGCATCTGAGCGACAACAGGATTTGTGCCGGAGCAGGCGTACGCCCAGGCTGGCCTTTATTTAACCAGACAGAGAAATAGCAGCCCCAAGGACACAGCAGCCCCGGCTTTTGCGCGCAGCAATCCTTAGAGTCCCCATAAAGTCTCTTTGGACTGGGGGAGATCAGCACACGGTGGGAGTACGTGGCCAGATGCTGCTTTATGGCAGAGGTTTCGCAGAGGAAGCGCAAAGCCGTCGTGCCACCTTGTGGCCGCTACATTACAGCTGGCACAGGGGAACGCTCCACAGACGTGCTCGTAGAATAAAAGCACTTTGCCTCCTGCAAGCCATGGGGACGTCAATCTATCACTTTCGGGCGGGTGTGAGACCTGGCTCCGAGTATCTCCTTCAGGCACATTAAGGGGCCTGAGTCATCCTGAGGAGCACTTGGAAGAAGCGAACGGGTCTCCAAGGTGAGCGGGGGCAGGCACGAGTGCAGATCCTGCTGGCTCTGCCCGCCAGCTGCACGGAAAATCGCCTCCCGGTTTGGGTACACGATGTTCTAAGTGAGCTCCATGGCTGGCCATGGTGAGAAAAACATTTTCTTGTTCTCTCCTGGTGCATTATGAAAACCCACTAAAAGGAGCTTTTCGCACCACAAAACCTTTTAAAAGCAAACATTGACAGCAGTCGCCTTTAAAAGTACTTAAGTCTTCAAACTCTGAAAGACACTCCTTAATTATTTTTTTTTTTTAATTTTCCAGACTTAGTCTACTCTCAGGCTTCAGAGAAATGTTTTCTGTAATTGCATGAGTAAGAAAATGTATCCTGAGATTAATTCCCATAACAATTTTTAAAACAGTTTGTAAACATATTCTTCACAAAGTAGATATTCAAATACATGGATCTTTGCCTCAGTAATAGTATAAAATTGCTGTTGGAAAAATTTACCAGAGATATTGAGAGGAATACGAGTCCCATTAGGACGTGGTGCCCATGGCCCAGGTCACGTCACCAAGCAGTCAATGCTCTCTGCTGTATTTTCTTCCTCTTCTCCTTTACCCTTCATCCACATGTATCGGCATCCTGGCACTGGATGATAGGATGCACAAAGCTGATTTTTCTAACACAGATTTTCCTCCGCTTTTGATGACATTAAGAGGCAAGTTGCCACACAGAGAGCAACATGCCCATCTCATACACTTCAAGTACAGTGCTACCGCTGCTGTCTCTGGGAAAACTTATGGATGGGCCGCCACTTTCACCCCTTTCATCTCTCAGCAATTAGAGAAGTCATTTTTCTTAAAAAGGGGTGGGCACTCAGAGTTCTGTCTCCTGAAACTTCTCCCTTGGCTCTCATTCTGATCATCTCATTACCTTAAAACTTGTATAAATCTTTCCTACAGAGCAATTTCAGCATAGGAATTTGCAAGTCAAAACAGCCAATTAGTTTATAAATTACCAGTCTTCCATATTTTGGAGATTACTTACAGCTCCGGCCACTGCAGCATGCAGTTCAGAAAGAAAAATCTACATCTTAGGGCTGTTACTGCTGAGAAGGAATCATGTGCTACAGTCAGTTTTTTGTACTGAGAGAAACTAGTATTACAGTAGGAAGAACCCACTAATTTGGAATAGTACCAACCACCAGCTTATTTTGTGTTTAAAAAGGTTTTTATTTGTTCATTCAACAGAAAGCATCAAAGATGTTAATAACTAAAAATTAATCACCCTGCACCAAAATATCCTGCTTCCAGAAATAATCATGCAAGTGATAAAACCATGGGTCAACTGTTGCTTTGCAAAGAGTTTTTAATCTCTATCAAGAGGGCAATCAATACCTTGGCAATCAGAGAGTAGCCAACCTGGTTGGACAGCTAGTAAAAATGAAATTTCAGATGTTCAGAACCAATTCAGTCTGTGAAGACTCTGGAGCTCAGGTTGACAGCTGACCCTGACACCTGTCAATAACAGTTATTTTGCAATGTTATGCAGTAACGGATCCCAAAGGGGTTTTAATGTTTTGACCTTATATCATAAACTCAGAGGCAATCACTGGAGAATATCCTTTCTTAAGACATGGTTATAAAGAATGCAAAATGCGTAATACAAAATACAGCTTGGGTTTTGGGGGCGGGGGGGGGGATGTTAGGATTAAAATAATGTCTCCAAAGAATAAGCAAAACCACCTCATCTCAGTGCAATACAAACCCTGAAGAACTATACAAGGACTGCAACATCCAAACCTTTGAGGAATATAAAGGATCCATATGGAATGTTCTGCATCTGAGGAACGTTAACTCTGGATCATGCGGAATCGTCTAAAATAAGGACATGACTAAGATGGCCTCTTTAATGACTAGCAAAAGAAACAAAATGGAAAATACCCACCTTCCAGGCCTCACCCTGTGCAGTGACCTGGAAAGGAAAACCTATTGGCACCAGCAATCAAGCTTTCCTGTATTATCTTCCCGGGGGGTTGATTACACTGTCCTAAATGTGGGTGACTGCTTGCGGTCCAAAATTCTTTACACTGCCGTTATTCCTCAGAAATCCAGACATAATTAGAAAAGCAGAAATACACAGTGGTAGCCCATATACAGTATGGCGTGCAGTAACAACAGTTCAGAATTGCCCATCAGGAGGGGTAACAAAGCAAGGCTACCAGCATGCCAGCTGTGAAGTTTATGATTTTCAAGGCACCTTTTACAAAAGGAGTAGGAAAGTAGTTCAGAAATTAGAAAAGCACTGCAGTATCACATCTGTTTCTCCCAAATGGATAATTTTTGTAGTTTTGTCCAATGCAAAAGAAATGCACATATTCTCGAACTACCGTTCACCAGAACTTATTCTCTTCTAATCCATTTTTAAGAAAAAGTTCTAGTTTAATCTCGCACACATGATTTGATCAAAGGATGCTTGAAAAGCAAACTTCTGAAACCAGCAAAACCTTTAAGCATTCTAAATAGGTGGTGGGTTTGTTTCACTCACATTTCTAACTTACATTACTCTAAAACAAATGAAGAACGGCAGATGTTCTTCCAATATTAGCATATTACACTGACAGAGAGTTTCTCAATGTTCCCCTCGCGTTTTTATTCTTATTATGATCAAATCACAATGTACCGGCTAGTACAGGCAGTGTATTATGCCAGGCACTGTATGCACCTGTTTGAAACGGCTCTCATCCAAAGGCTTCACAATCTGAACAGAGAGGACAGGCATGAATGAGAAGCTGTAGGCACAAGAGAGATTGCTTTCCCTGTGATTATACAGGGAAATTTGTCTCAAAGTGGGAGATCGACTCCACATCTCCAAGTCTGCTGTTCTGCCTCTTTCACCACACTACTTTGCAGTACACAACTGATTTTTTTCTCTTCTATTTTTTATGGTTTGGGAGTTTAATAAGGCTTGGTCTCACTGGCAGATTCCAGCTAGAGATCACAGGGAATGCTTTCTGTTAAATGCACGTCCAAGGTCTCTGGCCGAATTTGTGCCTGCTAGCTAACCTGCACTATTACTGTGGTGTTAACTACTCCACTTGCAGTGTTCACACCTGAAACAGAGGTCAAATTGTATGGACTTTTTTTCCCTTCAACTTT
>NW_008824108.1:291566-297003 GCF_000699105.1 Pygoscelis adeliae | reverse complement strand
CTGCAGGGAATTCACATTCAGCACTACCATTTCCAATTCTTCAGCCTATCGAGTACTGTTAGCATTTTATTTCATAGCAGACAGAAGAGCATGAAGTGATTTTTTTACCTACGAGCTCGTAAATCCTCTTGGAGGTCTTAAGGAGGAAACAATATCAGGTTATATAAGAAAAGAACAGTAAAATTCACATGAAAATTGCGTATATCCTTATTTTTATAACTGCAGTGGAGGTCAGCTGGTATTAAAGATGACATGTTCTTTCTTATCCATATTTCACTTTATATGCTAATTGCACGCACTTTTTTATCACAAGGTCTGAAAAAAATACCCTTCTGTAACAATATGTTGAAACTTCATCTTAATCACATAACTTTAGTTGGAAACTGTTCTCAGGAAAGATTGGTTAATATTTATAAAGTGCTTTAAAGATGAAAGAACTGCATGCTTACACATTTTTTGCATTCATGGCATTATTATAAGCTTAAACCTGAAGTGAACGTTTCTTCTGTTGAACTGGAATCTGAACTGAGAAACTTTTTAGCAGTAGATGTTTTTCTTCACTTCTTCTGAAAGCTTCAGCCCTGAGGTAATGAAATCACCCTGAATGCCACATGGAGAGAATGCCATTCAGTAAGCAGTGATTTTCTAGTTGGAAAGACCAAGAAAGTAATTTGTGGCCTTTTACATCTTTAATGCAGGACAGAGTTTAGTCATTTTGGACAGAGATAGATTAGATGTGTCTGGGTGAGTAACCTGAGGGCAATTCATTAATTAGGGAGAACATACAGCTGCGTATGGGTAAAATTAGGAAGAACACATTTGCAGATGCATGAATGACAGCATCAACAATTCCTTCTCAATACTCGTGTTTATGCTGTCATAAAAGCTTGATATTATTCCTCAAATTGATCATTTATTTTTGGAGATTCTAGAAGTGCCTGTGTAAGTACAGGTGGATGAACTCCACACAACTGAAATCCTATTCCAAATTGCTCTTATCCAGCTCCTCATGGTTCATTTCAGATCTGCAGTGCATGGTGTTTTGGCCAAGACAAAAAGTGTGGTTAATTGACGTATGAAACTAGGTTTGGGAGTTGAATGGCCTTTCTCGTGGGTAGCTGTACCCAGTGTACAGGTGGGAGGTGATAAGCGAAATAGAAGATCAGACTCAGCAGTGAGAGAGATCAGGAAATGAAATAACTTTTATGAAGCTGTAAATATCTGGCGCTGTCTCTCAATTTGCAAATTTCTGATGAATAGGAATGCTTACAGAAATCCTATTTAACCAATACCGCCAAAATAATGAATGTCATTATACCAGTCACCATTTCCCTGTTCTCCTGAGAAAATGATTGTTTAGAGACTACAGAATGAGGCAGTTTGAAATCAGCTGTCCTTAAACATGATGGAAGAGGAGGAAGGGTTGACAGTGCAGTACATTCTCATTTAAAAGAAGATTTTTTTCTATACACTGTGCTTCAAAGATCAGACATATAATTTCCTTTTGCACTTAATTTCATTGCTGACAGAAGATACTGAGAGAGGGGAAGGGAAAACAGCTAAGCACGCAGAATTGCAAAATTCTCTATTTAACATGAGAATTGAGCATATCAATATTTTCTTCCACATGCTTTACAAATGAAGAGGTCCCGGTTCTCACATTTAGACCACCTGGAACCTGCTTTAAGGTTCTAAAATATTAAAAAGAAAAAAAATTAATATGTTGAATTCTCTACTTGTATTTTATGCCTTGAAAGTTTAGCCAAGGTGTATGAATTAAAAAGAATACAGTGAAGTCCTTAGACATCAGATGCAGCAAGTGAAGTAGTTTTCTTTGTAGGCAAAGAAAGGAATGTAGCTTGGTGTTATTGGACTATTCTTCCCTAAAGTGATCAGGAGTATCTCTGGTTGGGATACTTCTTCAATCCCCCACCAGCTCAACCTTCAATTCCCATTCCTCCCCAACCACAAACGCTTGCAATGAAGACGGATGATGAAAGTTAGAAAGGCGAGTTAGTGAGATTGATGGTAACACTGAGAAGGAGCCACAACTGAAAGGGTAGGTGTTTTTAAGGTCAGGCTCAGGTGCGTTGCCAGAGTTGGAGTTTACACAACAGACTCATTTGCCATGTCTAATGAAAGGTTAACGTTATTAATTTCTGTATCAGAAATCAGTCAGATGTAATACAGGCTTAGGCTGTCAGAGCTTTAGGTGATTCCCGTGTATGGGAACAGGTTTTTTTAATGGAATCCAGGACTTATTTTGACTGTGTTAAATTAAGCGTTGTAAGTCATCTGTCTTTCAGGACTATACATTGTATTTCAGGAGCCTGATGTCAAAGAAAAGCGCATATGAATAGACTTTCAGAAATACCCATCTCCCACCTGGGCATAGGGTATCCAGATTTTCACGGACTTGGAATTGGGTGCTGGGTTTATTTGAAAATCTGGACTAAAGTACTGCAAAGGTGAGTTTTAAGGTCTTGAAAATCATTATCTTTTTGCAGGTGGGTGCTGAATCCTTTTGATAATCTGTCTCTTAGTAAGTAGTGAAAAACCGATATGTTCAATGACATACAGAAGAAAAAGTATGTCAGAAAAGATAAACCATAACACGTTATTAGAGAAATAATTTGATGTGGGCATGTGCTGAAAGCCTCTGTGACTCTCTTAAACATCTGAACTGTCAGAAGTTAGCATTCCTTTTTTTTTTTTACTGTTTTATCTTAATTGCACAATAAAAGCCTATTAAACATCACAGCAGTGTCAGTTAATATTGGAAAGTAAGCTACATATTAAAAAGATGTAAAGAATCATAAAACAGAAATGCCTAAAAGGAAATCAGACACTATTAACAAATGAATTCTGTATGTGTCTGACGAGAAAGGGCACAAGAGAATTACTTATGTAAGTTCTGCACATACTTATGGGAAAACAGATGCTTACGAACTTTGAGATAGAAAACCAAGTATAAAATCCTTCAGCTACTGTAGTTACTTTGGTACAGTTTGGATGGATCTCAGGTTAGCAATTTTGAACGTGTCAGAGTGATAAATAAAATCCTTGGCAGAATATAAAACTGTGATAGCTTAAAAGAGGAATTCCTTGAGGAAATCTGAGAGGCAGAACAGATGTTCCACTTTTCAGATAAAATATGTTCAGCAAACCCGTGTATCCACTGTTGTTTAACTGAAGAACCGTCCATCCTCCATTTTCACAAGGTGAAGGAGACACTTGTTTACTGATGGAAGGGAGTTAACAGTTACTCCTCCTTTTTCAATAAATATTTCATTATATAACTACAAAGAGCAACAAATGAAACCTCCAAACACAAGCTAATAAGTCCAAAGCTTAATGGTTCTTTACAAAGCAAAGGACACATGACAGTTCTTTCCCACATTTGCTTAAAATGATCAAGCACCACCATTCCGGGAAAAAAAATTATCTTATTCTGGTAAATTACTTTTACAACATCAAGAAAAAAATAGACTTCTTTGCAGTCATATAATAGTCTCTAAAGGCAAGATATTTCTTTTCAAGTAAATGTAAACAACAAGCTTGGAGTTTAGACAATTCTCAGTTCATTTCAACTAACAAAGCCAGAGATGAGAGCAAAAAATAGTAATTGTCAGCTGACAGTATACTGTGTCTCACCTTGATTTGCAACTTTGGAAATATAAGAACCAAGTTTTGAAAGAAGCTCTGCTTTTACCCAGGGGGCTGTATTCCTGTAGTCACAAGTGGCTTTCTTCAGCCCCCACTTTATAAGGGAGCAAAGGACTGTGATTCATACCCACACCAGTGGGCAGGAGGAACCGCGGCTCTGCTCTTGGCAGTTCTGATCCACGTTTTTTAACTTCTTCTGTTTCACGCCAGAAGGGAGAATTCAGTTGTTTAGTTTCATTTCTTTAGTCTCATTTAGCCAAATACTGAACCAAATAAATTATGAGTTGACCAAACTTCACTTTATTTGGTGAAAGAAACAGATAAGCCCCTGGGTTTGGTCTGAAGACATTCAGGAACATAACTTGTTGTCTATTTGTCACGGCTTGTCCTAAAGATCCTGTCAAAACCTTGAAAGAAATCTGACACAACCTGAAAATTATCCAGGCAATAGAGAGGAATGTGATGGGATTCATTCCTTACTGCCTGAAGAACTCCTCATTTGACCTTAGTTTCAGTAGTTTTCATGCAAAGACATGGGGAGGAGACAACATCTGAGTAGCACACAGACAATTTTGAGACAAAGGCGAGTGTCATGCCTTCAGGTGTGCTTGGGACATATGCTGCCGAGCCACTTGCAACTGCTGCTCCAGCGTTTCGCACGCTGCTAAAATATGACCCACCTCAGACAAAATATGCCTATAAAGATATTTTATCAGCATGACATTTTTCAGCTTTCCATATCTTGTGACACATAGAAAGAGCTTTGAACAAGTGTCCCTCATGTTTTTCAAAGCTGGATAACTCTGCACTGAAAGGGACCGTGTTTCCTCTCTCATGGAAATTGAGCTTTCTGCCTCACAAAATATGGGTAAAAAGGGTATATTAGTCACGGCACTTGTGCCAAAGGATTGTTTCAAATTGGTTAATCTCAACAGCCTTAGAGTCATACTCCTGTATCCACCAGCTTTTAGTGCCCGAAGTGTGACTAGTTGAGAAGGATGGAGAGGTGGGAAAGCTTGAAGATTCAAGCAGTGCCATGGCCCTGGGGCACTGCCAGCCCTGCCTGTCCCTGCCCACCCCCATGGTGTTTCCCCCACCCCCCAGACAGCCCAGGACCCCATGTCAGCCCCCCAGGGCCGTCAGCCCCCCAGGGCCTTCAGCCCCTGCCCCAGAGACACTGCAGTCTCCAGCTCCCCACAGCCCTGCCCTGCCCAGCCATGGGCCCCACCAAGCTGGGCCCACCCGTGGGCCCATGTCCCGGCCCGGCCTCAGCCTGTCCCTGTCCCCATCCCCAGGGAGGTGCCCGATGCCCAGGGCTGGGGCTGCCCCAGTGCCCCCTGGCTGCCCTGCTCCTGGCTAGGGCGGTGGGATGAGCACTGGCTGCCAGGCCCTGCCCTGACAGACCACACAAGGTGCTCCCATGGTCCCTGAGGAGCCCCCAGCCCCTGAGGTACCCTGACAGGAAGGGAGATAATCTGTACAGCTGTGGGCAGATGAGTTAGGATTTCCAACATGTGCAAATCTCATTGGATTTTCAAGCTGTTTTCCCTGAGGAAAGCTGCAATACACCGCCGAGGTGAATGCTTTCGAGGGGTCCCTGTGCTGCTGCTTCAGCAGTGTGTGCTGTGGCAGCAGCGCGACGTCTGCCACAGCTGGAGGCCCTCTGAGCCCCGTGCTGCTTCTCCTACCCTTCCAGTTCCTCCAGAGCAAGCTAATTTTGAGCTTTTTTTGGTATCTGCAAGTCTTCTTAAACAATCTCTTCTATTAAAAT
>NW_008824108.1:265828-291515 GCF_000699105.1 Pygoscelis adeliae | reverse complement strand
GGAGTTCAGGGAGCTTCTCTGGTCCCCACGAGTGCTGCTGCAAGGGCTGAAGCCTGCCCTGGCTGACAAGCCCTTCATGGAGCTGGTGGCACTGGGGCAACGTCAGTGTGTTGACATAAAGTGACCGCAGAGCCTTATTTCTGGACTTGCTGACTTTGTTGAGAAGGAAGGATGTGTTCGCATGTGGAGTACGGGGCAAGCTGTGAACTGCTGTTCAGTGGAACAGGGGTGCTGTTGACCAGTTGAAAGAAGGTCAGGAAGACGTAATTTTGATTTTCAGCAAAGATTAGCTAAGTTAGATATATGGAGGACTTTCTAACTGGAAAGACAATGAGTCTCAGGACCAAGCGGCAAAGAAATGCTGAGGGACCTTCTTCATTCAAGACATTTAGGAAGAATCTGACAAACATCTTCGCCAGTGGCCTAGGTATACTTGATGCCTTTCACCAAAGAATTAGATTAGATTAGATGATTTACTGAGGTCCTTAACACATTAGATTTCTATGATTTCTGTTTCTACTACTGCTAAGAGCAAGGTATTTTTGCACTTTAGAGCTATGAACAGTGTCTTATCCATATTTCTTACACAGTATCTAACCACATGTGTATTCTGCAGCATGAGCCCCTAGTGGCAGTCTGAAGAAAAAAAAAAAAAAACCATATTTTGTTTTTCCCCCTCCTAAAGAAGGATTGTCTTTGATACCTTTGCATTAAAACAAAATTGTGAAAAGCAGAAAATTTTGCTGGTGCTTACCTGCAAAAAAAAACCCAAACAAAACCAAAATAAAATCCAGAGTGAGAGGTTGACTTATTCTTCCATTTAAAAGAAAAATAAAAGGAAGAAGAAATCATCTCTTCTGAAAGTGCTAATCCCAGCGGCATTGTAATAGCTGAAAAATATCTTCCTCAAGTTCTCTATGCAAATAATCTTTATCCACTTTTAGATAATGACATTTGGATAGAGAAGAATAGATTTCCTGTGGGAATGCTTTTATGTCACATGTGGTATTCAGTTCCCGAAAACAGCAATTGATCTGTGGGGGTCAAATCTACTTAAACCATGTTTAGTATTACCAGAAATTAGTCTCTCAATAGTGTCTTTTTCAGGCAAAATATCAATAATCAGCTGGCTTCTTTTCTGTACACACAGAATACATATAATATTGCTGTTACTTTGCAGAGTTTGTATTTAGCATTTTTCCCATGTTAATAGACATAATCCCATAAAATGAATTTTCACCAAGATTAGTACAATTTATGTGTCCCCAGGCCTGCAGATTTAGCACTATTTATACTGTGTTAGCAATGGGTCTCTTGTGAGAAAACTACTGTGAAGAAATTTCACCGTGATCATGTGATAGCTGTTGACTGTGCTTGACAGGAACTTTCAGGTGTGTTTGTAATTAAGGTGTTTAAGGAATCATCAACAGAAAATGGCAGCTGTCAAAATCTAGGCTCTCCTCTACTCTAAGACAAAGTTTTGGTGAGAGGAATTCAATGCAGAAACACTAATAGCAGACACTAATAGCAGTCTGCTGAGATATAAGTTTGATACTCTGCTCTGATTTTCTAGGAGGTTTGCTTATACAGACATTGGAGGAGTTGCACAAGACTTTATAGATGCTATAACTTTCTGTGTTTTCTTATGAAAACTGTTCTGTTTAGAATACTTGTACGAAAATGCATACAGCCCCACCTTTGAGGTGTCTGCTTCTGATGCAGGACACTCGGATTGAAGTCCCTGGGACTACGGGCCCTAAGAGTTGTAGTGAGCAGAACTGGGGATGTAAGAGCATAAAAACTGCTGTATTGTCTCAGACCAGTGGTCCATCAAACCTGCTTGCCCGTCTCTGACAGCAGCTGCTAGCAAATGCTTAGGAAAGCATACAAGAACAGGGCATGCCTATATTGATACTTTCTCCTTGTGCACTTACAGCTTCTGGGTGTTCGTGGCTTAAGGAATTATTGAGCTATAAAGTGTATCCTCATTCTGATGTTCTGTCCTTGTTTGACTTTTCCCTATGAATGTGTCTAATTGCATTTTGAACTGTCTTATACCTCTGACTTGCATTAGGTATGTGAAACGAGTTTCACAGCTTAATTAGGAGTTGTGCCTAATCAAGTGTCTATTCTGGATTGGACTTTAAGATTTCCGCCCCCCATCTTATTTCGAAGGCATCTTTAGTGTGACTAGAATTTCAAAGTTCAACACTTTTCATAAACCAGAACTTCTGCCCATTTCATCCCTTTGCTGTGATCCTCTGGTATACAGAGCAATACAAAATTGCCCTCTGTGGATGACAACTAAATTCTTCGTCTGCATATTATTAGCATTATTGACTTGTCCCTCAAATATAACCAGTCCATGGTGCAGCTTGGAGACTGGGTACTGCAAAAGCGGGTGCCAAGCTCCCTTCAGGGACCTGAAGACAAACATGCTCAGAACTGATTGCCAAGCAGGTTTAACTTAAACTACAGTTTTGCTACTGAGGCAGATGGGAAATAACGAAGCAGATAGTGTCTAAGCTTTCCACACTGATCTTGGCTACACTCCCCTTACCAGGCAAGGGATGAGATAAGCTAATTTTTTGATCAGGCTTATCATTCTCAGTTAACACTGTGTCAGCAATGCCTGTTTATAAGCAAAATTCAGTCAATATTGTAGCTTTTAATATTTACATGTAAATATTTACAAAATATTAATTTACACAATATTAATTACTGCTGTGAAAAGGGGGACTGTTGTTATTCCACTTAAATACTACACAATATTCACCTTTGATACTTATCTTACATCTGTATAGCTGTGTAGCACAGAAACCAAGTGACTTGATGTAGATTAGCAGAGACTGTAGCAGTGTAGAAAATTGAAGTAAAATATCCTGAATCCAACAACACAGCTGTATTTTGTATTTTTGAACCAGTGTAGCAACATAGCTGCAAATCTACTTCCTTGCCTTGAATGAAGCTGGGCTTGCACTGGGGTGATCAACTGCAGTATGAATACCTAAATTGCACTGGTTATAATACCATTTTACATGGAGGACGGTGTTTCTCCAGTCACTTTGCTGATCTTATGACTGAAGTACAAAACCTGTCACCTTGACAAGCAGGCATAGCATTTGTATTTAAGTGACAAGCAACATTTTCTAGTGGACCCAAGAGTAAACACTTTTGATATTCTTTGTTTTGAGGACTTTTTTTATTTAAACATCATTTTTGCAAGTGCAATATGGGTTTTAAGCATTTTTTTTTCCTGGTCTATTCTTAGAGCTTTATGGAGAAGACTAAGAAAGGGACAATTTACTATTACAGAGACTATTTCATGTCACAAAGAAAATTGCATACTGAAAAATGATACCCATTCTATACAAACAGAGCCAGGAAGAAGAAGGAAAGAAAGTAGTTTGGACTATCAGTGCTTGCCGTTTTTATGTTCCTCCTCTGTTTAGTTCTGGACTAGCCAGCAATAGGAATGGCAAAGAGCTACATCTCAGTTTTTACATCAGAGCAATATACTGTGCCTGCTCTATGCTGACAAGTCTGCCACTCTGGAGCACATACAGGCATCTCTGAGACACAGGAATTCCCTTCTCGCAGTTTATAAGGACTCCTTGGAAGGCCCAGAATTGATGTGGATCTGTCCGTTGTTGGGTAGGTAAGGACAAGGGCTGCACAAGTCTTTCGGATGTATTAGGCCATCCACTTCAATGTTAGTGCTGGCTAGAAAGAAGACCGTGGCCAAGAAGCACATGGAATGAAACTAAAGAAAAGCCCTCAGGCCACAGCTGATCCTCTGCTGGAGCCCCTAGCACAAGGAACATTTCAGAAGAGCCAGATTTTGGTTTGTACAGGCCTTTCCCTTATGTCAGCCATTCCCAGCTGTTTCAGCAACTGAGAGAGGCAAATGCAGCAGAGATTCAAAATAACCAAAGAGCCCAGAACAGGCTCAAATCTATGTGGCTGGGCAGCAGCCTTGCTGAAAGGGACCTGGAGGTCCTGGTGAGCAACAAGCTGAACAGGAGTCAGCAGAGCACTCCTGCAGCAACAAAGGCAAATGGCATCCTGGGCTGCGTCTGCAGGGGTGTTACTAGCAGAGATGGAGACGTGATCATCCCACTCAGTGCTGGTCAGGCCACACCTGGAGTGCTGTGTCCAGTTCTCGTCCCCACAATTCAAGAAAGATGTGGCAGACTAGAGAGGGTCCAAAGGAGGGCCACAAAGATGATCAAAGGGCTGGAAGACCTGCCCCATGAGGAAAGACTGAAGAAGTTAAGTCTTTTTTCCCAGGAGAAGACAAGGCCTGGGGGGAACCTCATCACAGTATTCCAGTATTTAAAGGGCAGCGACAAAGAGGACAGAGGCTTTCTCTTCACGAGGAGCCACATGGAAAAGACAAGGGGCAATGCATATAAGTTGCACTGGGAGAGGTTTCTTCTTGATACAAGAAATAATTTTTTTACAGTGAGAACAATCAGTCACTGGAACAACCTCCCCAGGGACGTGGTGGAGTCCCCATCACTGGAGGTTTTCAAGATGCAATTGGACAGGGTGCTAGATAATCTTATCTAGGCTCCCTTTCCCACAAAAGATTGGGCCAGATGATCTTTCAAGGTTCCTTCCAACCTGGGCTGTTCTATGGTTCTGTGATTCTATGATTTAAATCAGGGCAGGCTTACTCTGCACGTAGGGCCACAGCAAGCTCCAAGGAGATTAGAAGGACCAGACCATGTTTGTGCCATCTCCCCAGTCTTGCTCCAAGAGGAGATCTTGCCAGAGAGGGGCTGGCTCCCACATGTGTAGTTTGCATTCGGTTGCAGAAGGGCTGTTCTCTTTTGAGGCAGTGTGTGCAGAGCTGTTCCAGCTGTATACTGCTGGCCCAAGTATTAATTGTTTCAATTTTCAAAGAAGGGGACAAAACTTAGCTCTGAAAGGCAAGCAAGAGCTGGTTAATAGAGCTTGTTGGGAAAACAATGTTGGAACAGAGAATTCACTTTCATTATCATTGACACATTCGCAAAATGGCATAATTTTCTCCTTAATTTCATTCAATGAAGGGGAAAGAAAAGGGAGATAAGTTGTGAAAATTTTGCAAGATGCCCTTTTGTCACTTGTGGAAACTTTCCGAGGTTTGGGGTTTTGGGGGTTTTTTCTTTTTCTTTTTTTTAAAGGACTGTTCATTTAATTTTATAATTTAGTATAAAATCTAAAATGTCCACATCTCAACATGAAATATCCAGGTTGACATGACACCAATCCTTTACGAAATACCTAAAAATTGTGAAGCTACTGGTGCCATACCTAATGAGGACAAGTGGCCAGTCCCTTGCCAAACGGAATTTCCATCTTCTGCAAGGCTCTGTTAATAAACTATGACTTCATGGGGTCTGGAAGGTCATGATTTTTTTCATTGCACTCTTGTAAGAATCAGATTTGCTCGCCATGGCTAATAGCAGCTTGGGTCAAATGATTACTATATGGTCTCATTACCAGACCACCTGGCCTGAGACAGCTTCTACTGAATGGTTTCTGTAGTCAGCTTTTGTTACCCATCTTCTAGGATTTACCTTTTGCTGCTGCTATTGGTCCCAACTCACCTGTCATGGACACTCATTATTTCTCTGCTCTCTCACACAGTTTTTAATAGCACAGCATGGTATCATGATAAGTTTAGAATTGCACCCATCTTTTTATTACTGTTACCACATCTTCCATCACCCCATCACAATGCACTTATTTTTCTCATTCATCTGCTCTATCTTGCCTCATAGCTGATACTCTCTTTGAGGCAAGTACTGTTATTTTTTATGTGTATCAGAATGGCACCTACCACAGTGAAAGGTCAGGCCAGCTGAGAAATGCTGTTACATAATTGTGTAATAATTGTAATTATCATCAGAGACAGATACCTATTACTAATCATAAAAACATCTAGAACAGCCTTGCCTTTCTGCTTCCCTGTGGTGTTCTTATTTTCCCTCTTCTTGCTTTTCTTTATGCTTTTTTTAATCCACTTTTTTTCTAAACAGCTACCTTTAAACAAGAGGCTCCCTCAGTGGAACTCTCCCCTCTGTTTTTATCTAGTACGAGTGCTGGGTAGCACCCTAATTCCACAGATAGTTGTAAGTGAGATTTAGGTGACCAGCTGAATGATGTCCATCTTCACGATGTCACAGAAAAAATACCGTACTGAAGTTAAATATGAATGCACTCTCATTTCATTTTGAATGCAACTAGATACACTTACTATCTTTATGGTTGGATCATCTTCAGTTTCTAATACATCATTGATGCCATACTCCTGCAAAGTCTGTTTCATATTTGCAGGTTCTTTTCCTAGCACTGAAGAACCTTTGCCACAAGACTCAAGATTCTCACTTGGATGTTTTAACTCCTTCGGTTCTTTCCTTTTACCTCTTTCTGGTCTTTGAGTAGCTCCATGTGGTTCCACAAATGAAACAGTTTCAACTTTTTCCTGATCAGGGTGCTTTGAAACAATTTCTTCTTGTGTGCAACAGTTTGTTCTCCTTCCTCTTCCTTCCTTTTTAGCTACTGAAGTTGAAGTACTGATCTCTCCCATCTCCTCTTGGGTGCTCTTTTTTTCCAGACCTTGCAATTCTTTTAAATTCAAATCCTTTTCACACTGCTTTGTTGAAGCAGGATGTATTGTTTTCCGTGATCTGCCCCTTGTTGGTCTCTGGGTAGACTGGTCTTCACTAGTTGATTCCTTCTGTTGAGAATTTTCACCTTGTGAAATATTTCCTTTGTCTTCATATTTATGACCAGAATTAGTACAAGGAGGTGCAGTATCTTCTTGCTTAAAATCCATAACATTTACTGATCTGACCTTAATTTCCTCTGGTATATCAAACATTTCCGTAACTCCAACATAGTCCACTTCAAAATCAGAACATTTCTGCCTGGGTTCTGCCATAAGCCTTTGCAGACCCACAAAATCATCAACTGGTTGATGCTTCTCTCTTGGAGTCTTCAGTAGTCTGCTAATACCAAACATATCTACTATGGGTTCAACTTTTTCCTTTGGTGTCTTGAAAATATGGCTGACCCCAATCATGTCTTCTACTGGTTGATATTTCAGCTTTGGAGGTTTCTTGATTAAAGTAACACCTGCCACATCTTTTACTGATTCCCTTTGTTGTACTGGAGTCTTCAGCAATCTTTTAAAGGCAATTTCATCTGTAATAGGTTCCAACTCTTGCTGTGGGGTCCTCAAGAGCAGCTTGATACCTGACAGGACCTCAACTGGCTCTGGCTTCTGCTGTGGGGTCCTCATGAGCTGCTTGATGCCTGACAAAGCCTCTACAGGCTCCAACTTCTGCTTCGGGGTCTTCATGAGCTGCTTGATGCCTGACAAGGCCTCTACTGGTTCTGACCTTTGCTCTGGGGTCCTTGAAAGCTGCTTGATGCCTGACACGACCTCAACTGGCTTCAACTTGTGCTTTGGAGTCCCCCTTTTACTTCCTGATTTCACCCGAGATGCTTGTTTTTCTAGAATTATTGACAAACTATCCACACTAAGGTTTTCATCCAGCACAGCTTTTCTTTTTTCAGGAGTTTTTGTGGAAATCGCATCAAACACAGACTTTAGAGATTCCTCTCCCAGAAAGCGACAAACGCTTTATTTGTTGTGCTTCGCCTCATTTCCTATGCTCTGCAGCATCCTGTGTCAGTGCTCCAGGCCAGAGAGAGGCAGCTGCAAGCAGGCAAACACACTGTCAGCAAGGCCATCACCTCATCTAAGAAACATCTGACTCCAAGCAAGCTGCAGCAGATTTCATAGGTCCTCCCTAGATAGAAGGCTGACAATGTCCCATATGCTGCCTCCGTAGCCTCAAAGCTCCTTTCTGCCCCAGCTCAGCCAGTCTGCCCTACTTCAAAAAGCCCCTTCAGAGATGGATAACTTCTACTTCCCTTATTCCCTGGCAGTGAAAAGAAAACTGAATGCTTGGGAGGCAGTGGAAGTCTGATTACTCTTCTCAGCCTTCACAGAAGAAAGACTACACTCTGCGCGGTCTGTGATTTTGCTTTTTGACCACAAGATGTCTCCTGCAAACCATGGAAATAGCAAAAGGCTGTCAGGCAGACTGGGGAGGTGGACACCTGCACGATGCGCAGGCCTGGCACTTAGGCTCAGTTTGTCTTACACCTGCCTAGTATGAAAAGCGACTCAGATTCATCCCACTTGTTCCAGCAATCCCGGCAACAAAAGGTCTGGAGCACGGAAAGGATTTTTAAATTTTATTTTAAACCTCATACCAGTTTCCTACAAAAGTTTACGAAAGTTATGAAAATTTCAGTCCCCATGTGGTAGTGGTAAAAAGAGAGCTTATCACAACAAGCAGCCTCCAGGAAACCACCTGAGAGGAGCTTCCCAGTGCATGTCCCATCTCCCACCCGAGAGAACAGCCTCTCAGCGAGCAATGGTCAGCTTTGAAAAAAGAAGGAAAATCTGCTTAAGCTTCTCCTTGGAGGGACAGACTAACTGAAACAGTCTGTAAGTGTTCACAGAGACAGTTTACAAATACCCTATGTGCAATAAGAGACCAAAAGACTGACAGACACAAGGTGCTGAGAAAAGGTTGTGAAATACAACAACATGCACAGAAACAAGAACTTCCTTGAACTGCAACATTTCCAGGGTAGAAGCTTCAAGAACAGGCATGAATTAGTTTGTGCCAACATAGCAAGTACTAGGCTTTTCTTTTAGCAGGGTTATTTTTAAGCTTGTCCAATCCTGGTTATTGTCTTGGTCCACAGTGGAGCGGCTGTGTGCATAGCCTGCATTCATCCCTTCCTTTCATGTCCAATGAGGCCCTCAGCATGTATCCAATGTTTTAGTTAATGCATTTCTTCATCCGTACTCTAATGTCGCATTAAAGAGCAGACTTGCCCTTGGACTGCTCTGTTTCTAGTGTAGGTTCTCCTTTTGGAAATGTAATTGGCCATAACTTGTAATGTAGCTGAATTGTCCACTTTGAAGCTAGAGCTAGTCAGGATGCTTGAGAATATTTGTTTCTAAAACTTTCAATGGGAAAAAAAATCCCTGTATTTAGAAATTCAGCGCATTTTAGCTAAAAACCCCAAACATTTGATTTATCAGTATCTTTTCAGCTTGAAGTTTGGGGGATTTTTAAAAGAAACTGGGCAAATCTTCAGAGATCTTCTGACAAAACATACACTTTTGTCCTCATCAATTATCTTTTGCTGGAAGAAACTCGTATTGAAATGAGTTCTTAAAATTGAAAGTGTCTGTTATATTAAATTACACAGTCTTTTAAGTGTGTAATTCAACTGATATTTATAATTGCAGCTTGTAAGGCACAAAGGCATGCAAAAAAAAATTAAGTAATATTAATTGCATCATACAGATTGACGGGAGAACTCCTCTGACTTAAGCAAATCACAGAGAGGGAGGCAGGGAGGAAACCCTGCTCTCGGGATTACCGATGCTGTACCAGATCAACAGACCTGCAGAGATTTCTGAATCAGGCTTCCCACCTGAAATCAGTGTTGGGGCAGTTGACGTGGTTCTTCCTCAGACAGCAAGCTCTGTGGGGAAGGAGCCTTAAGGAACAATCAACGGTTGGGGACGGTGGCCTGCAGCGTTAACTCCCAAAGGCTGTGCTTAAAACTAGAGCCACCACAGACGGAGAGGAGGCTAGACTGTTTCCCCGCTTCACAAGCCCTATACTCTACTATTAGAGCACCTAGCCCAGCAATAGGCTTCTTCTTACTTGTGCTGATTTTGGCTGGGGTAGCATTAATTTTCTTCATAGTAGCTAGTATGGGGCTATGTTTCAGATTTGTGCTGGAAACAGTGTTGATAACACAGGGATGTTTTCGTTACCGCTGAGCAGTGCTTACACAGAGTCAAGGCCTTTTCTGCTTCTCACCCCACCCCACCAGCGAGCAGGCTGGGGGTGCACAAGAAGTTGGGAGGGGACACAGCCGGGACAGCTGACCCCAACTGACCAAGGGATATTCCACACCACATGACGTCATGCTCAGCATATAAAGCTGTGGAAGAAGAAGGAAGGGGGGGATGTTTGGAGTGATGGCGTTTGTCTTCCCAAGTAACCATTATGCGTGATGGAGCCCTGCTTTCCTGGAAATGGCTGAACACCTGCCTGCCCATGGGAAGTAGTGAATGAATTCCTTGCTTTGCTTTGCTTGCATGCGCGGCTTTTGCTTTACCTGTTAAACTGCCTTTATCTCAACCCACGAGTTTTCTCACTTTTATCCTCTGATTCTCTCCCCCTTCCCACCGGGGGGGACTGAGCAAGCGGCTGTGTGGTGCTTAGTAGCTGGTTGAGGTTAAACCACGACGTTACTCCAAATGTAAAGAAGTTAAAGGGCCCCCTCTCTTTCATGAATTTGTCTGCTATTTAGCTCTACAGGAAAAGCATGTGTGGTACCTGTAATGGTGTATTTGAAGGCAAAAGTGCCTGTTGCAGTGAGGAGGAGAAGGGTGTTACTTCACCTCAGTACTTTCCAAGTTACATTTCCTGTTGCTAAAGGGTATGCCCTCCTCAACTGCATTTTCTCTCATGAGCAGCTCCCCTGAGGTTGGTGAGACTGCTTTACAGGCTGTAGGATTCAACTCTTGTTGAATATAAGTAGTTACCCAAAAAAGGCAAGCCAAAAAGCCTACTGGCTTTTGAATAAAGAGTTTATAAGAAATCTAAATGATACCAGGGGCTATTCTGAGGTATAATACATAAACTGATTTGTGGTCTTCATGTGAAATTGTATACCTCCAAAGTGTACCATTAAATACTAGAATATGAAAGAATTGCTCTAAGCACTTATGTAAATTTCTGTTCTTGAAATATTGATTCAACAATTTTGAAGGGCCACTAGGATTTTCTATAAATACCAAACCAAGTTAGCCACGAAATTTATTGTATAAGTGCATAGCCTACTGCATTCCTCTATGCAATATGCATTATGCAATTTATTATTTATGTATGATACTTCTTATCCATCATGAATCATTGTTAAAAGGAGATGTAACTCGGAATACTTAGAAAGATGGGTGAATGTGTTTTAATTTCAAATTAACTGTGGAAAATGTATAAATAAATTAGTAATTACTACTGTCTGAGTTCTATCATGGTAACTACAGGGCTTAATTAGAATTTAATTGAGTAGTAGCCATTGTCTTTGCTAGAATTGGTAGCTAGGCCTTGAGTTGAAGTATTCTTATTTTCTGAAACCTTCCCACAGTGATGCCTCAATTCCTCAATTTTCTTAGAGCCCATACAATTAACCATATGCATGTATATATGTGTGTGTGTGTGTATTTTCTGTATGGGACCCTGAGAATGCTGGTTAATGTTTGATTTGCACAAACACTTTTTATACAGGTATAAGTGTGTTTGTTTTTCCTACTGGTCTCAGCCAGCATACCTGACATCTGACTAGAACCTTTGAACACTTAAGTATTATTTATTGGTGGAGTCACAAATTATGTTCACTCAGAACCAGCTCTAGCTTTACACTCATCAAAATTGGCTTTGTCCAACCTAATCTCTTCTCTCCTTCCCCAAAAATAGACTAGCTGAACTCCCATTAGGAGGTCCCTGCCTCCCTTGTCAGAGCTGATATGGAAAGAAGCAAACACTAACCAAAATGATCTTAAACCAATCTAAGACTTCTCCTCATCTTAGCATCTACACTTACCAGGTTCAGCAAGAAACTAAACTCTTTCGTACCAAAGTAGCAAGAAATTAAGCCCTGCTGTACTTAACCTTAAATGTAACTGTAGAAATAAGCATAAATCATTTCTTTGCTTGAAATCAACTGCTGCACTTAACCTGAAGTAAACTGAGTGCTTTACCCCTCGGTGTCCTAATCCTTACACTTAACCGTCATCCAGAAACTCCTAATTGACTCTGAATGAGCCATAAATTATTTGCCAGCATGGATTGTGTTTTTCCTGTAGTCTTGCAGAATTCAGCGATAAAATGAACCCTTCAGTTCCTGTTCTCCTGAATCCAAACCTAATCTCAAATCCTTGATATAAAACTAGTTTTATTCTACCCCAGAATAGATCAAGCTATCTAGCTTTTTTTTACCCTGAACTTAAATTCAGCCAGCCATGCTTCATTCCTCATGAAAGTCCTACAGGTCTTAGAAGATCCTGAATTTTCCTGAATTCTTCAGATCCCTGTGAACCAAACCCTAACATTAACCCTAACCCAATCACAGCGTTTATATATACCCTACCAATCCCCTTCAACACCAGCCCAAACAGTGAGCTATTTTCCCCTACCAGGGTCAGTCTGCAGCTTAAACCCATGCGCCTTTTGGATCATCTGACTCTTTAGCCCTCTTAAGCCCTGGGTTAGGGCCAAACTCTAACCCTAGCTTTAATCAGAGCTCAGAGATTAATCTGCAGCTGTGGCTAGCATCTCCATCCCCTGCTACCTTTCTGGATCAGCCCTTTCCCTCTGAACCTCTAGCTGCAACTCCAGCCTTCACTGCAAGGACCCACATCCTATCTTGTCCTGTTACCCCAAAATGTCCCCTACCAGCAGTAGTCCCCATTCTAGATTTAATGTTCTTGTAGGAATACACAATAAACACAGATTTTCATGCTTTCTTTTTCAAAACCCAAATCTTTATCCCAATCCTAACACTAGGCTCAGAACTGACCTTTCTCTGTTCACCCCCGCCACCCCCAGCCATTGTCCCATTTCTGTGACAGCAAGGAATGAAGAAATTCATCAAGATCCTGCAGCATCCATGAGGAGAAGGGCTGGGGCTACTGTGGGAAAGGACAATCTTTAGACATAAGGAGCTGGTGATTTTGGGCCCATGATGTAGCCAGGATTACAATTAGAGCTTAAACTCACCAGCAACGCCAAGACCAATGAGCCACATTCATTCCTAGTCCTTGGCAGGTGCATGGTGCTAGGTAAGAGCTTCTGCTGGGAAGGCTCAGTGACACATGCAAGATTTGGGAAGGCTGCATCTAGCAGGGGATGATTAATATCTGAGTTTGGGTTTCAGAAGAAATTAGGTGAAAAGCTGAGTTTTGCTGATTGTTGAGTTTCGCAAAGCCTGATGTCAGGAACACCCCAGTTACCTTAACGGGAGCACAAGTGGGGATCCATGGTTAATGTTTAAGCTGGAGGGCAAGATAAGATATTTGGTAAGATTCAGGTTGCCTGTAAATGAAGATCTGGGTTTCTTTATGGATTTTCCAAGGCCAGAAGGCTTTTGAGGAAGAGTGCTGTTGGCACAGTGGATTTATTTATGATGAGAAATGGAGGCCACTTCTTTGTAGCTATTCTAGGACAGAGATTATGGGTTCTGGGTGGAAAGGACTGAAAATTTTCGCTTCCTGCATTTTGCAAACCCAGTACAACTGAAAGCCAAGTTCTATTTAAAGCTATGGTTGGAAATGGCACTACATTTGGAGTACGGGATGAGGAGCTGGGGCCAGGGATGTGGGGTTGTATCTGATACAGATGCTCAGGATTATAAAGTGGGGGATCAATGCTAGGAGTTGAAAATGGCTTTTCATTATTTATTAGCCACACAAGAACTGTTTTAGGTAGTTGAATCTGTTTGCAGATCCTGGGCTTTCAGCAATGGGTTTTTTCAATGAGACTGGACATGCTCCTTTCCCCAAGGGAGACTGGGAAATCAGCTGAAATCATGCAGAGACATGAGGCATGGCTAGAGTGGCGAATTCTGGGTATGTGAGCTTGAAAGAAACTTGGATTACAGAGGACTAGGTAACATGCCAGGATTTCAGCAGGGAGGTAACCTCTGTGGCAAGCACCCAGGGAAATAGGCAGGCTGGTTCAAGCGTGAGGCACTGCAGTGTGGGATCATAGCTGAAGCTCTTGGAGTGATATAATTAACTTGAAAGAGGGATGCAGCTGCATAAACTTCACATCCATACTCGCTCTAGAGAAGGAGCAAGCTCCCATGATTGAAGCATGATAAAAGGAGCCCTTCTGCGTTTGGCGGCACGAAGCGATGCACGTTGAGGTCCAAGAAGCAGCTTTCCCATATATGAGAGTGCTCGCAACTCTTTTTGCCCATCCACCTGTGTGTACTTGCATGCCCTGTGGAAAGACATAACAAAATCATGATGTCAACAGTCATAAGAGTAATCGACCTGTTTCTTTCCCTTTGTGACAGCCCACGGAGCCCAAAGCCGGCCGGGCTGGGAGAGCCACCCCCTCCAGAGACCTGCAACCATAGCTGCTCCTCCTGGGTCAGCCAGCACGGTGCCAGGCTTACCACCATTCTGCCAGAAATATACACAAAGTACAGCATACAGGATGAGTGCAAATATCCAACAGAGATATTAAAATGAGGCGCATATCCTCATCTGGAGTAAAGTACCGTATTACTGACTGCAGAAACATATACCATCTGAGGATGGCAAAGGGTCCTTTAAAGCACAGAGCAAAAGCACAATAGAGAATTTTAAACGCTGTGATGATTGCTGCGTGATTTCAGAAAGTGCAGAAGCCCTGTCACAGGTAAGGCAATGTTAGTATCAGACCAGGACTCCTCAAACGCGACTTTCAGACCAGCATCTTGAATTCTGTTACCCCACCCAGAGGTGTCAATAGGTTGTATTTCACCCCTCAGTAAGACATGCTGGCAGTGCAAGAACATGTTCAGACATAAAAATGCAAATCAACTCACCTCATAAAATTCTACATAGGGGATCAAATGCTGTATAACAGTTACTTTTTTTAATTAACCATTTACAGAGAGCAAGACGAATTCTTCCAGCTTTCTAACTGAAATCAGAGCAGGCTCTGGGTTAATTCTTTGCTCTGAAAAAGAATAGCAGTGCTGTGGCCCATAAAAAACAGCTGCTGCTTACACGGGAGTTTAAGGCATTTGAATACTTCGCGTATTAAAACTATATAAAATTTTTCAGTATCATTTCTTTAAAATTTACTCATGGAAGGTGATATTTTCACAAATACCTTTTTACTTTTGGGGCGTTTTTACCCTTTTACCAGTGAGTGTCTCTGCTTGTGGAAGACATGATGAATTATTATTTTTTTAAAAATCCATACTTCCTTCATTTTATCTTAGTCAGAAAGTCCTTGTGTTCACACTAACAGTGAAAAAAAACTGAGGCTTTTTTGCAGGAAAATCAATTTCCTGTAAAGAATTTTTCTTTTTTTTTTTTTTTTTTGTAAGTAAGGGAAATATTGTATAAGCCTTTCTCTGCGAGCCCATATACTGCAGAGTGGGAGTTGGACATGCCAATACACTTCCTTCCCCAGTTGAAGGAGTTCTTGCTTCCCCTGCCACCACTCCTCAGAGACCAGAGTATAAATGCGTTCATGAATTTAAATGCAGTAATTTTAAATAAAGTGTCCACAGGAGCCACAGAAAAAACCCGACATGTCGACATTTACCAGTGTTCAAAGTTAAACCTTTAATGTGCAGCCTAACCTACTACCTTCACAAGCGTATTTGCCTTCAAGAACATGCAGTACTTCCTTTAGCACATACAGGGAGACTGACATCTGGCTTCATGGATTTGCACATACAGAGAATGAACGCAAACTGTTTTTCAGGTCCATGCTGGATACTCATATTGAATTATTGTCCTTAGACTTAGTTGTAAATGTACCATTTCTATGCATATAGCCATACCAACTCTGTTTCTCTTGAAGAATATATTATGATAGGGATCCCCACAAAAGCCAAGGGCAGGAAGGTCTCCCAGGGTGCCTTTGAAAGTCTTCCCCACAGAAGTTTGTCTTCAAAGACTGTCCGAGTTCAGACATTCCAAAGTTGCAGCTTATTTTTTTGAAGTTCTCCAGGAAACCTTGTTGCTGTGTGGCCTCGGGACACTTCTGCTATTTGTTTTTATTTGACTTGTTCAGAAAAAATAAACCAGGTGGTACCAGCAAACCAAAATAATCTACTTGCTAGCTTCCACAAGAGGGTGCAGTCGCATTTTGTGAAATCCAGAGCCAACCACAACTAGTAAACGGATTGCAGCAACAGCTGCCTAGCTGCCTACAGAAATGACTAACAAAACAATTATAGAAAAAAAAACCCTCATCAAAAGCAGTGAAAGACGAGAAAAATTATATTGAAACACACTGAATGTATTAACAAACAGCACTGTTTGTCAGGTGATGTTGACTAAAAAACCTAATACACTTAAAATACCTTTCAAGCCTCAGCGGGATCCATTTCTAATTTGTTTTCTTTGAGCTACTGAAGAGCCACAAGTGCTCCAAGGGAAAGACCTCAGCTATGAAATCCAGTCTTCCATTTTAATTTGTCTTCTCAGACATTTTCAGAAATATCATGCAGCAGGTAGAGCGTTTTCTGATTTTACCAGGATATGCATATGCAATATGCAATATGACCCTGGGCCCTTCAATAGCTCACTGGTCGTTCACAGGGTGGTGATGAAGCTCAGAGTTGTTAGTGGCTGTTTTGCATGTCCGACAAGCAAGGGTTGTTTATATTACTATAGTTTTTATTATGAGAGCACCTCACAGACCTGCCATGGGGACTAGCATCCCATTTTGAAAACTGTACACGCAAAGAATGAAAAAATGATACATGCCAGCAAGAACCCGGTGAAAGATTGTATAACTTAGCTGACAAAATGATCCGCGTGCCAACAGGCACGATGCCAAGAGTCATCTTCAAACACCTGGCAGACTCCTGATTTGGTTTGTTGCTCTGCTCTTCTTGCTCATCGGTCCCTTAAGCCCACGCCACCCAAAGCTGCGCACTCCCCATCACTCAGTGCCTTCTGATCAATATGGGACGCTTCGGTCTGGCACAAGCGACTGGGCTTAAGTGTGGGTGAAATCCGAGAGGTGGTGATAGATATTCAGAGCGCTTGACACTGGCTGGTCTGTTGGTCACTTCTGCTCTTAAACTTGGTAAATTACCCATTTATTATACTCAGAAAAGCATGTGATTAACTTAGGCAATGGAAAGTAACAGGCTCTGTCTTCTACCCATTGTTGTCAAGATGAAGCTTGCCCTGGTACAGAAGAAGCCAGGACAAAGTTTGTCACATTTAAAGCAGAAGTTGCCCTGAAAAATAGACATTGAGATGGCCATCAGTTCTAGAAAGTCAGTGACTCACGGCCACTTTTACAAGGCTATAAAATGGCCTGGCAGGTTATCCTAACTACCCATACCCTAAAAATTCAGTCAGACTACCGCATCCCATGTCTTTCCCCAAAATACTTTGCTGTCACTGTTAAAAAGAGGTTTGTGCCCATTTTTTAGACCCAAATTTAGCGGTATGTTTCTAAATACTAAATAACGATGAATTTTGCTGTATGTTTCTAAATCTAAAAGTATGTTTCTAAACATACAAGCTTTTGTTTGGTGGACAGAGATTTTTTTTTAAAAAAGCAGTGTTCAGTTTTTTAACAATGCCCAGTCCTAGCAAAACAGTTGTGAAATCTCAGATGTGATTTTTCACCTCAAAGGCCCAAGCCTTCCACCACATTTTTTAAACAAACGGAGTTTTCGAGTGCCTCTGTGAAACATCATATTTTAAATGTGTTGAAACATACTAAGTCATGCCACATGGATTTCATCACGTTATGTTTGGTGTCTATGAAATATACTTACCTTCATATAAAATTCTTATTGCTAGGTTGGAGCGGTCATACAATTCTCTAGGGAGGACATTTTCGAATGCGCTTGGTTTTGGCTTGACTGCTTCCCTCTATTGCTGCTCCAGAATTTTCTGTTCATGGTTTTTAATAGAAAAGCGGTTTCTGTAACATTGACTTTTTTCCACAGGAAAAAGTTGGTTATGCCAAAACAATGTAATGTCCCTTTGGGAAAATAAAAAAAGAATCCAAAATCTTTTGAACTGTCCAAGTGAATCTAAATGTTTTGCTTCAGGATGGTTTGTCATTACTCATCATGAGTTCGCCGTGGTTTAGGTCCCTCACTTCTCCCCGTCATCTGGGGTTCCTGAATGGATTACATTTTCCATCAAGAACAATAGAGTCCCTTCTAGCTGTGTTATGATGATGCATCAAAGATGTCCCAAGCCCACATTTCAAAACCAAAATATTTTGGAACTTTCCATGTTTTATTTTTCTTCCCAATTAGAAAACAAAAGCAAAAATATGGGACAATGTAGAACACACAGTCTGATTTTCAATAGGCTCTATTTTGAAGGAACGAGGAGTAGGATAAGCAAATTCTTGTGCTTTGGAAAATCCCACTTTAACCAAAAGTGAAAGGAAAAACAAGCAGAAGGAAGCAGCACATGAGCCATACTAATGTAATCTTTAATGCTATTTATTTTTCTTTAGCTAGTATTTTTCTTCTTTTCTTTAGCTACATTTGTCTGCATATTATCAACTAGCATCGCCCCATTATTATGAGAATGATAAATATATCTTTTTATCCCATCATTCACAATTTATTCCATGAGAAATTAAATACCAGATATGCAATGTTATCTGGCTTCCACAAACTGTTTAATGAAATGCAGGAAACATAAGAAAATAGTGAAATATGTTACTTTAAAAAAAAAAAATCAAATATTTTATATTCCCTCTAAAGATTTACAGTTCTCTGAAACAGCAGGACCAATTACTTGCATATTCAAAGAAGTAAAAAAAAAAAGGAATACTTGCCAGCTCCCTTTCTTAGAATAACTCAAAATTTGGAGAAATGTATGTTGGTAAAATCTCTCTAAAAATTTTTTTTTTAAAAATGTCCTTTTTATAGCTTCCAGTTCTGAATTCATGGCATGCACTTAGTCCTGAACCTTTATAGCAGCCTTTTTTCCCCTTTTGAAGAATATGAACAAAAAAGTTCTGAGCAGCCGTGATGTATCATCACCGGCTTCAGCACTCGTGGAAGGGGGGCTCAGGGTGGGTCCTGTTCTGTTCCTTTCCCCCCCGAGACCCAGATGCTCAAGCACAGTGATAAAACAGCAGGACAAATCAGGAGCCTGCAGAACAAAAAGAGGAGCAACTTGGAAGTAGTTTTCCTTATTTATTCATTCCTGTATGTTTTTTTTTTTCTTTTTAAGCAAGGGGTGGAGAAGGGAAGAGCCGCTACCATTTTCCCACAATCGGTGTTGCGTGGTGGGAGGTCCATTCCAGCTCTGCGTTCCTACCTAATTGCAAAGAAATGCTGGCTTAGCCTTTGAAGCCGTGGAACAGAGCATCTCCAGCCTCCTTGGCGAGTTGGACTTGTGGGAGGATATGCAGATAGAGTTTTTGGAGAACTCAGCTTAGATCTACTAAGCCTCTACATGTGAAGTGAGATTGTGCTTACTTACCATCAGGTCAGATGTGGAGGTATTATTAACACATACTGCAAAAGGCATATCCCTGACATCTGCATGGGAGACTTGCTAAATTTCAAACGACCATGTCCAGTTTGGAAGTCGAGGTGCTTCTCTACAACTCAGCTGGCAAAGTTCTTCCTTCTAACATGAGAAAGCAGCAGATTTTCACGTTGCAAGTGTCAGAGCAGTGAGGCAGGCAATTGCCAAGAACAATCTTAGCCTAAGAAGTTGAAGTTGGGTGGTTATAGGTAACTGAAAACTTACACGCAGTACTAGCGATCATTAACCGCAGAAAAGGCTACTGGCTCTGCTTTTAATAAACCCAGGCTTCTTCCATCTCTCAATATGTTTTTCAGATTTTAAAAATCAGGTTTTCCACAAGTGCTCTTCTTGAGTAGTTGTTACCTCAGCTGCCTTGTTCATGACTCTCTCATTCACCCTGACACAGATTCTCAGGGAAGAATGGAAGAGACTGCAGCTGCTCAGGGGAGCAAAGCAGATAGTGATAAGGAAACCAAAGGGTATTTATCTGGAGCGGGGTGGGAACCGAGAAAGACGCATGCAGAGCCAAGTAACAGCTAAACATCAGGAAACCAGAGCCATCTAGTCTTTCCTATTCCTCGCCACCACTGCTCTCTCCTCATCTATCAATGCAATCACACTGAGGTTTCCTAAATTCTGAAATTTCAGAAAATTCAGACTGTTCTGGCTGCAGCTGAGGTGGGATAAGAAGTCACTGGTCTCCTCCCTATGTTATTACCTCTTTCCTCATGTCAGTGAGCACAACTGTATATATGTCACTCCCTGGCAAAGTTGCATCAACATAATCTTGTTTTTTAGAAAACTATTAGAAGACTTAAACTAAGATCATGTTGGCAGAACTGCAAAACTATAGGAAAAAAACTACTGTTGCAGTTATGCCAGCAGACCTGCGGGGACTGTAACCTCCAGTTGAAGGAATGGTGATGAGAAAATGGAAGACGGGAGAGAAACACCAGAGATACAGGGCATGCTGAGAAAAAAACCCACACATCTGACGGCTGTCCAGTTTTCTGAGATCTCTAAATGGTGCACAACAGTTATGTCCACCTGTAACGGTGAACACGACAGTGAACAGCCCCATCCTGATCGAAGCTCCACTCTAAGGACTTGTCTGGTGTCCCAGACTGAGGGGATGATTTTGTTCCTGGAACTATTCCCAAAGTAATAAACTTAATCACATTCATCTATAAGTTAAGAAGGAAGGCTTTCTGGTGCCCAGGGTTGTGACAGACAATTATCCTCAAAACATCAGGGCAAGAATAACAACCCAGCATGGAAAATTCAGAAGATCTGTTAAGCATTAATGCATAATAAAGGGCACTGACACAGGCCTGAGGAATTTGTCCATCTTTAGTCAGGATGGGAGCTCAGAGGAAGGGACCATACAGAGTCTTGAGCAAGGCTGAGCGTAAGAACTAACTACCGATGATGATGAGGAGAATAAGATGGGAGAATACAGCAGGAATAAGAATGATGGGGTGGACAGAGGAGAGGCTGATTAGGAAAGGCTGGTCCCACAGGGCCATATTAAGACTCTGTATATAGTTGCTATGTCGTTGTACAAAGAAAGTTGTTGAATTCCGTTTCACTTGGCTTTGTTTTATGAAGTCATGTATAAAAGCGCCACAACAGCATATGTATTCAACAGCTAAAATTCAGGGTGCCCTGGAAAAGAGAAGACTTTGATGCAGAATCCCCTAGCAGCGCTCCCTAAATGCTGTATTAACTTGGATTTTGCAGCTAATATTATCAAGCGTTTCTTCCACAGTAATATCTTAGGCAGTCAGCACAAGAATAACAAAATAAGTATAACCAATACATATAAGTGCAAGTCTCCCAAAGTCAGCAGAAATTGCTCCTTTATACTGGCTACCAAATGAGGTCAGAAGGCTCTTAAAGGCTATGAACAACTCTAGCAGTGATGTCAAAACCAAAGTCAGTTCGGGTCAGCTTCACCACACGTACTTCTTTTTCTCCTTCTGTTTGTCCCTTTCCTTTCTGACTAAGAGTACCTGACCCACTTTGTGAGGAGGAGAGCATATGTTCCAAATTTCTCAGAAGAGCACAGTGGCCCAAGTAAAAGCATTAAAATTTTCTGGACATGTACAATTTCACAGGCAGCAGATTTTTCACATATGAAATTTAAATGAAAAATAAAAAAAGAATGTATCTGTGCAGCTTCCAAATTAAATCATGCAAGAACCAAAGATACAGGATGTGTAGCTGCTGCCAAAGTAGGGTTGAGTGTTAAGTGTTCATCATATATAGCACTGCCCTTGAAACAAAAGCAGTAGTTATTTTAAGTAACCATAAGCAATACTCCTGTGCAATTCAAAGGAGATTGGATATAAAGAGATAAAGATTAGAGTACAGCAATACGGCTTTCATTATACAATGTAATCCAGCGTGTCTGATATAACTGGATGTGACACAAATGTAAATAGCAACAGGTTGGAAGTACAGGGGTTTCCAAGATAAAGTCTAGCATGCTTTCAAAAATAACTTTTAAAAAACAATGTTTGAATCAATGTTTTCAAAAAGAACCCTCCATATACTTGCTAAAAGTATAATATGCATAAGTAATTAGTCATGTTACACAAGATCAAACAGAAACGCTATTTGAGAAAGAACGGAATATTTAATCTTGCAAATAGATGTGCACACCAAACACAAAGATCCCGGCCATTTGGAGATGCAGAAGCATTTTAAGGCAAAACGGGACATTTGTGACAAAAACATTTTGAAGTTTAACATAAAGCTTAAACAGAATACTCGCTTCAGAATAGGAAACAATGACAGATGCATCACGCAGTGACTTAGCACTCCATTTCCTTACTGAACTACTATATTCATATGTAATTTGCTTTATATCCAAGGAAGATGTTTCACTTATAAAAATCAATGATTTCATTAATAGCTTCACTTGAAGAAATTAACATGACAAAACAAAAACTACCCACTTATTCGACTAACACTTAGAATATTCAGATTCAAAAGAAGGATCTATACTTTGCTAAACTCCCTATTCTTAAAAATATTGATGCAAGTGCTTAAAAGTAAGCATGTGACTAACACTAATTAATTCCAAGAAGAACTGCTTTTTGTAATATGATCACACAGTGCAATGAGCAATGGGAACTTGGCCCATGAATTTTAGGAGATGCTGCTATAAAATACCATTGTTTTCCACACTTTTAAAGAGTAAGTGATAGCTAGGATGACGCCTTGACTACCATAGTTATTTCTCAGAATGAAGGAATGAATTTAGGTCCAGCAAAACTTTTTATTGCTTTTAAAAGAAAAAATTGTTTGCAGGAGACCATGAACCACTACAATATTTTTCTGTTTATTCCGATTTATTGGAAAACAATCCCAAGTGTTTTCAAGAATGTCTCAATGTTTCCAAGTTACTATAATGTGTACCATAGATTAACCTTTGGCATGTACTGTTAAAGCTCTTCAGAAAAATCAATCTGCCCATCTCTTTCAAAATCTCAGGATACAAGTCCTGTACTCCCCAATCACAAATCACTGAACCCACATCAATGCCTGAAATATCTTAGTCTGCATTCCTCCTTCCCTATTCCTCTGTTCCGCCTTCTTTTTTTCTGCTCTTACACCTGTATTCCCCCTTATAACCCTAAAAATACTTCATTTGGCGTAATATGTACTTGATCCTACCAATCATTGAGTAATTTGAACAAAAAAAAACCATTAAGGATTGTATAAATATAAATGATCGCCTTCTTCAGAAATTAATTCAAATATATGAGAATTTTCAAAGATAGCCTACATTTAGGGAGGCATTCTCCATGTACTATTTGCACAAATCTTTAAGATTATGTTAATGCCAACTAAAAATGCAACACAGCTGAGGAGTTAGTGAACGCTGAGCCTGTCTGAAGGGCTATTTGGGAAACTGTATCCAGCAAATGGCAGCAACGGATCTCTACAGTGGTAGCATCTCACACCATATTCCAGCCATGCTAAAGCATACGAGGGCAGCTCCTCCCTCCCCTTCCTGGACAAAGTAAAAAATATTAATTTAAACCAAAAGAATAAAAGGGATGGGAAATTCCTAAAAGCAGGCACCGGCCTTGGCTGACTCGCAGCTGAGACTGGCGCCGGTTTCAGCTGATGCCTCCTGAGCGAATACCGAGCGGTGTCAGTCCACCTGCACGGCTCATAGCACTCACAGCACTGCAACAGATTTGGGCGCCCGCTCAGGAACAGCAGCGCAGCAGCGGAAGGGAGTTATGCCCAGGTAAAATGTGGCGACAGGTTGCAGGCCGGCTCGCAGGCAGAAGGTGGCAATGACGCCCCGAGTCCCCTCTGGTGCAGGATTAAACAGACTGAACCACCAGCAGTTTGATGGTTTTAAGTCACCTGTTCAACCTTTCCTAATAAAAATGAGGAACGCTCAGACTATCAGTGACAAGTGCAAGACAATTTAAGCAGCAGCCAATCTTTCCACTGCAATGAAAGCATGTCTAGCCTCCAAGACTCCCAGCTCAAACCCTCATCTATTCTTTCACGCCCATACGGTATGGGTCTGAGCTTGCTGTCAGTTATGGGACCGGTCATCTCGTCTTCTCCCCAACTGCTCTGCTATTTTAATCACACTGTGCTTGAAATTAAGCGTGCTGGTCTCTCCACTATCAACCAAAGTCAATCGCTGGTGCAGGCCCAGTACTATCCGTGGCAGCCGACAGCACACATACACAGCAAGTGGAGGCCATGGTTAATGGCTCAGTCTTTCGGAAACCCACCAAATCATTCTTTTTTGGCGCCACATGGGCACAGCCAGGTGCTGTGAGAAAGGACAGCTATGTAATCCTACCCATCAACCCCGGGCCTAAAACCTGGAAGTCAAATTACAGCGACAGCTGGCAAGAGCCAATATGCCTCCAACTATAAAGCTTTAGCCCAATGCTGAAAAATTTCTTAAGAAAAATGGGTAACTTTGAAACATAATGAAGATGATGACGTACTTAGGGCCCATTCCGTTTTTCAGATATGCATGTTTTACCATTGTGCTGTAAAATTAACCACGCAGCAATGCTTGCCTGTGTATAAAAAAACCAAAACTGACACTGAAAGTCAAACCTTGCTCTCACTCAAGACTACCGTAAGCCCAGCCGGTGCCGTGAAGCTGTGGCAGACCCAGAGCTCCGACCAGCCTGCAAACACTCCTGCTCAGTTAAGTAATTCATCGCCCAGGTCAATTCGTAAAACTCGCTGTTAATTTCTAAATTAAAAATCAATTCTGTATAATGTGATTTAGGCTCCAGACAGAACAGGAACATGATAAACTCCACCACTCTAACAGGATTACACGAGTACGATTTATGGTAAGGGGTCTCCAAATCTAAAACACTTTTGCTTTTTTGTATTTTGTTAACTGCTTAGTGTATTTATGGCCCTGTAAAAGCAAACACATGTATTTGCTTTATCTTAAATCAAGAAATACAAATAGCTTTACTCTGCAGCATTGCCTGGAAGATAAATTGGACATCCTGTTTCAATTTTAAGATTAAAAATATATTATATTAGATTATCATTAGTGATCAATGCAATTACTGTTTTATATTCAGCCTTTGAACCAAATAAAGAGGCAAGAGACGCAGACGCTATGCCAGTGCCAAATTTGACTATTTGAGAGCTGAAAACAATAAAAGATAATATGCTGAACAAGAACTGCCGATCTGCCCAGGTGAACTTCAGTAACTTCGGTTCTTTAGGGTTATTGTTTTTTTTCTTTTCTTTTGCTTCTTCCTGCAGTCTGCAATTCTGAAGGCTAGATGCATTTGAACGCCCTTTCTCCGTGAAGCCCACCTTGACACAAATCCAATTTTTTATTTCTTAAAATGCGGAACACTGACTTCTGGATTTGCGATGAGTTGGAAACCCCTAACACAAAATACCACGGAGTTAGTGGTGCGTTATTTACAGGCTCGTTCTTTGTTTGCCCAGTGTTTGGACGACAGGTTTATTCTGTGGTGGAGCGCCGGGCTTTCCCGAGCCGCAGGCGCCGCTCCCCGCCTGCCGCTGCAGCGCCTCGGTCCCCTGCAGTACCCACACTTCAGAAGGATCGTTTTGCGTCTGTTTGACCCAAAGAAATTAAATTTACCAAGCCTAAGCCGTGGCCCACCTGGAGATGCCTGGTTGAGGAGTTTTAAAGTTATTTTTGTTCGCCTTTCCCACACGGCGCCGAAGGGCTCCGCTGCCGAAATCTTTCAGGTTCAGCTTCTCTGTCGAGAGAGGCTTACCGAGGCCACCCGCCCGGCACGGCGGCGAGCGGAGGAAGCACCTCAGCGGCTCGGCCGCCCC
>NW_008824108.1:263610-264686 GCF_000699105.1 Pygoscelis adeliae | reverse complement strand
TTGCTCGGCGTGAGCCGGTCCCGGCTCGGCTCCCGGGCGCAGGCAGCCGAGTGCCGGCACAGCCGGCCGGGGCCGGAGGATGTAAAAGGGCGAAATTCAGGAGGTTGATTTGCGAGTCGCCTGTAGCTTGGCCTGCGTGGGATTTATTTTCTGTTAATTTTTTTTTTTTTAATTTTTTTTACTCACTGTTCTGGTTTGTATCCCTGCATCGAGCAGGAACGCGGCTGCTTTGAATTTCTGAGTCATTAATTTAAATGTTCAATCATCACACTTCCATCAAGCCTCCTCGTCTTCCTTACGGTTAAGAAACATGTATTGGACACGCGCAGGCCCCCGTTCCTGCGGAGGCTGCGCGTAACTTTCTGCGCTGCGTGGACCCGCAGGCTTGCTGTGCGTAAAGTTATGTGCGCGCATCCCTCAGGCCAAGGGCTAGCGTGTCTTCTCCGTTATACGGTATTGCAAATACACGGGTTTATCGCGTTCGTTTCAGAATGGTCCGTTCCACATGACTGGGATGCATGTGGGTACGGGCCACTTTGCATCGGGAAAACTAGGTTATAAATATTGCCGAAGCTCACGGTTGTTAAGAAGGTGTATTCAGGTGTACCCGCTGGATTTAACCCTAAGCAGAAGCCGGTCACTAATTAAAAAATAGATACTTGCATTTACTTAAACTGGCAGAATGATCCAAAACCAGTTTAAAACTTGGAGCGTGTTGCCGAGGAAGCTGTATTGTCTTTCTCTTAATAATTCATAGACGGCTGAATGAAATTTCAGGCAAATTTTGCAAGCAAAATTGACCTTTAGTCTGGGAAGCAAGATACAAAAGTTTACCTCAGAGTGTTTTTCTTTCATTTTTGGAAAGTAAGCCATTGAAGAGGGATTTCTAATAAAATTGCCTTGTCAGTTCCACTTGCAGTGTCTTTGTCAGTAGGCAGTACAGTTTCGCCATAACTCGTATATTTCTTCAGGCTTCCTAGATGTAAGAACTGTTCCTTTCCAAACAACGAAATCTTGCACTTCCATTCGTGTTTCTGATGCATGTCTGTAAATTTAGCTATAGGAGGTTCCTGCTG
>NW_008824108.1:259434-263584 GCF_000699105.1 Pygoscelis adeliae | reverse complement strand
TGGGTGTGTTTTGCACAGCTAGGGTGTCGGGGTTGATTTCAGGACGAGGTGGCATCTGTGATGGGAACAGAAAGACAGCAGCACTGGCACTGTCCTGAATTTCAAAGAAAAAGATCCAATGATACCAGGCGTGTAAAATGATACCAGGCGTGTAAAATGATACCAGGCGTGTAAAACGGTGACAATAGTTGGTAGCAGTGATTGCCAGTAACTATTCCACGGGTTTCATTAGCTTTATTTTCTCGGGAGGTGCAGCTCAAGTGCAACTGCAGCACCTGTGTGCCTGTCAGTCCCCCTAATAACTCTTCTGGTTGTTAGCTGATTTCAAATAAATTTGGCAGCAGAGGTCTCCCAGGTGAGCAGTTTCTACAAAATTCGTGAAAGTAAAGAAGCCAGGCAGAAAAAGAGCTGTTAACCTGCACACTGGAGGGTTCACGTCAACACTTATCTCGAGCTGGAAATTGATGCAGGAAACGGGGCCTCACTGGTTTTGCTGCTTACAGAGCTTCTTGTCCAGTTTTCGATAACTTTTTAGTATCTGGACCCCAGTACCGCTCTTTGAAATCTGAAGAACTTCATTTGGAATGAGAGTAGTGAGCCCAAGGTAGCTTTGATCTGTATTTCATATTACAAAGAGAGATTTTCAGGGGAATATTTATTGCCTAACAACAGTTCTTTGGCTATGAAACAAATGAACAAAATTGAAAGTATATTTAAATTGCTATGTTATTTGAAATCGCTAGAAAAATACTTGCTAAATCTTTGGTGTCCTGCATACTGTGTAATAGAGTTATTGAAAAACTGCAGTTCACAATTTACGTTTTTTATCAATATTCATGTAGCAGAGCAGAGAACCACACTTCTGCACTAGAGGAATATTCCTTATTTTGAGGTTTGCGTACTTCCTGCAGCTCCCGAAGAATAAAGTCGGCACTCTGTTCACTCCAATAAATGATGGCCGTCATGTGACAGTGATGTGAAAGTCTGCGGTGTGGCACATGTCAGTTTATGTGGTCAAAGTTTACTTTATGAACAAAGTAGCTGCACGGTTTTACTTTTCTATATGCACTGTCTGTGGACAAAAGCTGTAAATTTTCAGTAGATAATTCCTTGTGTTCAAACCGTTAGTTAAAAGAAATATGTTCGTTCATCTGTATTCCCTACTTGGATCCAACTGTTTTGCCTCGTACTTTTATCACAGTTTGAGTAAGCTACTTTGATGTTCATTTAAAAATTGGTGTCAGTATTAACACAAAGAACACTTTAGGAACGCCTCCTTATTCTGCTGCATCACATCAAGCAGCCTTTTCCAGATAGGACACTTTCCGTGCGTACATACACAGTCCGTAGCTTCTGTGAAGCCCTCGTGGAAGGTTTCAGGCTTCTAGTACTGGAAGTCCTCTGCTAGTTGACGGAACAGATTAAGAAACTACATTTCTCCCTCAATAATCAAACTACTGTAACAGTATGGTTTAGTTTTTGTCCTGGAGGAACCATCTCTGAATACAAGTAGATAGCTCAGTTTTGGTATTTATTTCGGTTTTGTTCTCCTTGAGAATGCCAGTAGGATGCTGCTTTATAGTGATGGATTTTATAATGTGGCAGCCACTAATTTTTTTTTTTAATACAACCTACTTTACAGTTGCCATATGGTAACTTCTTTTAATCACTACAGTCCCTGACTGCATTCAAACCAATGACTTAAAGGTGCAGGGTTCCAGATTGTATTATCAATTGCCAGGTTTTGAAGGCAAACCTGGACAAATTCCTATGTGTATGCTGAATTTAGTAGGGAAAAAGTCATATTGAAAAGATACTGACAACTAACTGTAGGGCAAGTTTAATTTTAGGTTTTAAGAGGTCATTCTTACTGCCATTTCCACCTATGGGTGTTTACCCTTAATGGTGCCAGTGCATCAAAGCAGAAACTGGCACCAAAGCGAGTTATGGAAACAAGTGGGACTGCACCCTTAGGTAAAGTTAACATGCACGGCTGACTGCAAGATCAGAGATCAAGATGATAGTAACGTTAATGCTCGAAGTTAAGTAAGTAAACGCTATTACTTATGCATGAGTTTTGTTCCCTTTAGATTTAAACACATCTTTAAAAATGTAAAGAATAACTGGAAATAGGATCGGAAATACTCTTTCCATTGTCATTTGGGGTAGGCACCTGCATAGGGCACCAGGTTTCACGCCCTGTCCCGAAAGCCAGTGGATCAAAGTCACGCTCAGCTGAAATGAGCCCTTGAGCTGAGGGTCTTCTGCGAGCCCTGGCTTGTATTCGAGCCCCACAACCCAGCGGGATGCTGCCATAGGGATCGTTGGTAAGCGGATCCTTGGCTGCATTGACTGTTGTGGCCGAGACGGGTTTTGTTTCGATTTTTCTTGACTGTAGTGTTAGGTAATGTTACAGGGTATGATTGGAGAGTGATGAGGAAGTAATGACCGCTAAAACCTCAGACTGGCATTATCTGTATGTCAGCTTCTTGAGTACTCTAAGATGTTGCATAGGAAATGAGAGAACTTTTTTTGCTAACCTGGCTGTATTTTATCTTTGTATATTTGGAAGGCAAATGCTATTATAATAGTGTTATATGAGACTCTAATAAGTACCTATATTGACTACATCTATATCTTAAATGTTTATGTAAATTTTGAATTCTGATGGTGCTACTGAACTGCAAATAATTTGTCTTTCAAACTGGTACTTCAGGGGGATGAAAAACTTCTGTGTCTTAAGATACATCTTTCTGTGGTTTTCTTCACATCAGAAGTCTAGAGAAGTTTGGGAAAAATAAATGATTCTTCAGAAGCTTCAAGCCACCCCTTCCATTCAGATTGTAGGATCAGCTAGACCAGGCTTACAAAAGCGAATAACTTCATTTACTTGTATTGACAGTGAAGTTGTTGAGTAAACACACCCACATAGGTAAATTTTTGTAGATCAGGGCCTTTAGCTTGTTTCTGGGGAAACTTCCAGGAGCATTTTGTGGTGCTAATCAGATATTTAAAGTCAGTCTTCATATTGGAAGACTTTGGTTCAATGGGGTTAATTTCCTTTGTTTGCACATGCCCAAAGCACATTCTAATCTTGCAAAACTGAGACAGTAATAGTGTTTTATTCGTGGTATGAATGACCAAGCATAAATGCAGTTGGGTCTCGGATATGCTTACCAGGACTGATGGCCCCGTAGCAAAAGAAGGGTCGGAGTGGAGGACAGTGTTCGTGGAGGATTCGAATTCTATGATAAAAAAATTCAGTCCTGTTCCAAATGTTTGCCTGTAGTTCAGGCAAACTTTCTGATGGTGTGTGCAAAGTTCATCTTCAGGAAGAAAAATACAGTACCTGGGGTAAAGGTTTTGACATTTTCAACCATACTTAATGCCCTCATGATTGTAAGAAAAGGCAGGGCTTGTGTGAGGTATTTAAAGAGTAATTAGAGGGTACTATGAATCTCCTGTGTATTGCAATTGTATAGCATTATAACTGTTTTGGCAGTCAGCCAGGAAAAGAAGACTTAAAACAAATTAATATTGAACAATCCTGGCTTAATAAGTTATTTTAAGTATGGTTAGATAACAAAATTAATATTTATGCTTAAAATGTGACAAAGGAAAAATAGGTCTGAGTTATTATATGTATCTTCTTGCTTTTCAAGAACATTTTATTGGAAACTAAAATCATGACCAACACTTGCAACCACAGAAGAATCAAAAAATTCCCCCACAACATCCTTCTCTCTAAACTGGAGAGGTATGGATTTGATGGGTGGACTGTCCAGTGGGTGAGGAATTGGTTAGATGGTTGCATCCAGAGAGTAGTGGTCAACGTATCAATGTCCAGATGGAGACTGGTGACGAGTGGTGTCCCGCAGGGGTCTGTACTGGGACCAGTACTGTTTAATATCTTCATCAATGACACAGACAGTGGGATTGAGTGCACCCTCAGTAAGTTTGCAGATAACACCAAGCTGAGTGGTGTGGTTGATATGCCTGAGGGATGGGATGCCATCCAGAGGGACCTGGACAAGCTGGAGAAGTGGGCCCATGTGAACCTCACGAGGTTCAACAAGGCCAAGTGCAAGGTCCTGCACCTGGGTCAGGGCAAGCCCCAGTATCAATACAGGCTGGGGGATGAAGGGATTGA
>NW_008824108.1:243851-259024 GCF_000699105.1 Pygoscelis adeliae | reverse complement strand
GACAGGACAAGGGGGAATGGCTTTAAACTAAAGGGGGTTAGATATAGACTAGATATAAGGAAGAAATTTTTTTACGCTGAGGGTGGTGAAACACTGGCACAGGTTGCCCAGAGAGGTGGTGGATGCCCCATCCCTGGAAACATTCAAGGTCAGGTTGGACGGGGCTCTGAGCAACCTGATCTAGTTGAAGATGTCCCTGCCCACGGCAGGGGGGTTGGACTAGATGACCTTTAGAGGTCCCTTCCAACCCAAACTATTCTATGATTAAAAAAACCCCTCCAAAGTCCTTCTGTATACTTTCCCTTTCCACACTCTTCCTGTTTGGTTTTTATTTGTTTAATACAAATACTCTATTTTGCCAGCAACAGTACCCCAAAGTTCAGAAGCTGAAAGACTCTGCCAAGGATAGCATGGCCACAGGCTTTCTTGGTTCTTAGGCTCCCTTCCTGAGCATCCAGTATTGCCCTGCGTCTCAGACGGTGGGGAGCGGTGGTGGACCTCTAGTCTGACTCAGAGGTATTTGGGCTAGATGGACTATTGGTCTGATTCGTAACAGCTGGTCTTTCAATAGACTTAACTTAATGAACATGTGCCTCGAAGATGAGCAACACTGTAAAGGTTTGGGTCAAAGCATGCTCCACTGAAAAATGAATACAGAATTAATGTCTAGAAAATATTCTTGTTTTCAAAACATACATTTATCTGAAACTAGCATTCATTTGGCAACCAGTGGGAAAGAAAACATTAACAAAGAGCTGTGGTTGAGGAAGGAGATCTGAACACAAATACAGAAGTTCTGTATTTCATTGTAAAGTGTTTAAAACAAATCAATAAGTTTAGTAGTGTATCTTCCAAGTTATTTTTTCAGTTCTCTTGTATCTCCTTTCTTTGCCTTGATTATGATACTGTTTCTCTGAATGTCTGCAGTTTGAGATTAAAACCTTAGTGATTTCCAAATGGAGGTCTTCAGAACCATATTAACAGGCAAAATTGGTAGTGTTTCAGTTAAAAGTTTAACAAGGTTAGTCTGTGAGAAACAGAATTAAGTGTGACATGTAGGTCTGAAATTTGTATAAAACAGTGGTCTCCAAACATCTTAAAATCAAAGATCTGCAGCAAACCTAATAGCAAACTTCACATTTTAAAAATCTGTAAAGATGTGGCATTTACATTCATGTGAGGACTAAGCAAGGGTGAGATGAAATGGGAGGAAGGCTTATGGTGATAAAAGCGAGTGTTTTGTGTCCCCTTTCCTGTAACTTCTTGAGCTGAAAATGGAATGTACCAGCAGAATATTTTGCTACTTCTGGTGTATTTGTTGATACGTAGTATTTAGTATTTGTGACTAGCTCCCATTCCTGTAGTTCAGTTGAAGTACTCCACGTTTCCTTAGAGGTGTGAACTTACTTTGGTGCTATTATGAAGCTGCAAACATATGTAATAGTGCATCTTATGCACTTGTAGGTAATTTCTCTTAGTAGAAAATCTTGCAATACTTCAGTGTCAAGTGAACCTGAAAATATGGATTTTTTTTCTTTTTCCTAATTCAAATTTATGCAGGGCTTAGGTAAGATCTGTAGGGCAAAGACCATTCTCTACTTTGTGTGATGACTAGCGCAGGTGAGTTGTTTATCATTCCTGTGAGAAGGCTGTCCCATACTGCATGGAGATGGAAAACTTGTGGTTTTCTTTGTTTGTTTATCTTAAATCTTAACAGTGCTTCTCCTCTTTGATGCACATGTTCGTTAAGTAAAGCCTACTGAAAGAACAGCTGTCATGAATCAGATCAGAAGTCCATCTAGGCCAATATCTCTTCTTCCCCCCCCCCGCCCCCTCAATTCAGGAGAAATTCTTAATGTCTCAAGTAAAAGTTTTTGGAAGTTTAGTTAAAGGGAACATTTCAGAATGGGTTCTTTCAGCCACAGATGGTAGTTCTGATTCTGCCTGTTTTTAAATAAAAAGTACTCAGGTTTTCTTCCAGCAGTAATATCTTAAAATGTAAGTGTGCTCTCTGGTTTCTGAGGCATGTGATAATTGGGATTTTTGCCAAAGTATGTTCTTTGTTTTTGTTTTTTGGGTGTGTCGTACCCCCCCACCCCAAGTTCTAGGTAGAAGAGGCATTAATAGAATGACAAAGTCCTGAAAGCAAAGAGAGGGAGCGGTTTTTTAACTGATACTGATGTTAAATATTTGTTTAAAGGATTATTAAAGGTTATGATAGCATTGGCCAGATCAGCTCATCCGTACCTAACTGAAAATCATGCATTGGAGAGAGAAAAAGAGTATACTAGTTTCACTGTGGACACCCATGTTTAATTCTGTTTTCTTACTAAAGTTAAATATGCAGGAACACTTACAGCATAGAATCAAAATACTATTCCTTTTGAAAACAATTACCCATGAAGGAAAGAGAAGGGAAAACCAGGATAATTCCTGAGCTGTTACTACTAGTCAGTTGGGGAAATTCTCCTGAGTAAAATTCCTTTTCTCAGCAGCCACGCTTTGCCAAGCCTGAAAAGTAAGTATTGTATTAATACTCTGTTGGCAGTGAAAAAAAGGGTTAGGGTTTGGGTTTTGGGTTGGGGGGGGGGGGGGGGGCTTTTTCCTTTTTTTTTTAAGTTCTGTGGTTTTCAAATGAGTGAGCAAAATGCAAGTACAAAATCCTCAACTTCAGAAGACACAAAAATTAAATGCTGACTTGTATATGGCTCTAGAGGCTAAGATGCAACCGTAATATGGATACCTTTTTTTTTACTTTCAAGTACAGTTCTGTACTGTATTTTAAGTACAGTTATACACTTAAAACAATAAATGATAGTGGTTGAGGTTATTTAAAGTTATAAGCTTTCAAAATAGCTTGCTGAATAATTATATAATGTAATTTGCTAAAGATATCAACCTCCTTTTTCATTTTAGGAAATATTTCTTAGCTTGTACGCTGTAGAAACCTGTAGAACTGATTGATTCAGGCTATCGTGATGTATGTAAAATGAGACAAGTGATAGTTTATAGATGAAAAATTATTTCCCTGGAAACGTTTGACTTGTTCATACAAAGTAGGTGTATTTAAATATTCTGGAATTAATTTGCATTGGTTATTAAATCTAGGGCTCTTTGATTACCTCCCCCCCCCCTGCTCCTTAGCTTAGGTCTGACATACCTTCAGAATGCTATCTAAATTTGGTGCATACATGGTGAAACCATAGCCAAGTAAATACAAAGCGACTTACATTAACAGGCATGAAACCTTGATCTTATATGGTTATTTTAAATTATCACTTTAACTTAGTTTTGCACTTGTGCTTCTTCATTCTTTCCCCAAAGAAAGAGGCTGAGTCTTACTGGTCAGTAAAATACATTGTCTCTAACTATATATTAGGTTTACACTAATCTTGTTAGCTTTTTGCCAGGGGCATGGATTTTCTGCGTGTGTGTTTAATGTGATAATAAAAGCATCTTAATAATTCTTTTAAGCTATATATATAATTATTTAAGCAATGAAAGCTCAAATTATATACAAGACTTTTTTTTCTTCCTAATTTGTGTTCAGTGGCATTTGAATGGAAATTCTGATTGAAATTCGTATAAATAAGCAGCATTACATTTTAAGGTACAAGTTAATAATATGTTGCCTTTTAGATAAGGATATAGAAGGCAATAATTCTAAATGCAAAAAACATTTTGTTTTAAATCTGATGGATTTATTTACAAAAGGGAATCTTAGCTTTAATTTGTTAATTAATTTTGGTCACCAAAACCTCGAAGGTGTTAGAATGAATAGACCTCACATTTGCAAGTGTTTGTTTTCTTTGAAACTATGAACAAAAATCTCTCCTCTGTCTTTTAACCTTATCATCCCTAAATGTTTCTCAGATTCTAATGAACCAATATCTAAATAATGTTAATTGGGGATGGGATCTTCTACACTTGTAACAGCTTATCTTACTTTAGGTATTTAGGTGCTCAAATTCTGATGCCAGGTGGTTATGATGAGCTCTGCTGGTTTGGTGGTTTGAATTTGTTTAAAATTTTGGTGGCTAACAACATAGTTTGAATAATTTTTAAATTTAATATAGATTATCCTAACTGTAAATTTGGTTCTTAATATAAAGTGATGTTACAATTTTAAAAAATATTTCTTTCTCCACTTTAAATATTAAAAAAAAAAGCCATTGGAAGGGTAACTTTCCATTCTAACACGACATGGAATGTTAGTTAGCATATGACTTAATTTGGCTGTGCAGGTCTGTTGTATTTTATTTTTGCTGTTATACAAATACTTAGAAATAAACGTTGTTTACTGCATTATATGTAGTATAGTATACCCAGGTAACCAAATAATTTAGATGTCTGAGTCAAATCATCTTCATAATGACAGAGTAACCTGCCAAAACTTTTGAGCCAGTGGACTAATCACAGTGTAAGACATTCTTGAGGAAGCCCTAACTGCACTGACAGGGACTTGAAAAGTTTGTAAGTGTTATTGTTGCATGATTTCTACAGCTTGGAAACCATGCCATTAAACTGTTGCTTCTCTTAAAATGTTTCACAGACTTGGGGCATTGTTACTTTCCCCCCTCCGGTTCCTCTGAAACTGAAAAGACAAGGCAGATGCATTAGGTTGTACAGTTTCACAGTCAGAAAGTTTGAATGGGATTATATTATTTTTTAAAAAACCTTGCCATGTAAAACAACTTTTCACGTGCTTTAAGCTGAAATGGAAATTAGACTCTTTTCCATTTTTTAATTGTTTGTTTCATCAAATAAATTGGGTTTTTTGTTTGTTTCTTTTTGGTTCATTAGGAATCGGAAAAATCTGAACCTATTTTTATTCACAGATATTTTAGCATTGCTGTTCTAGGACCTGATCCTTTTTCACAGTGAAGTCAAGTGCAGAATTCCCCTTGACTTCAGGGAGAGCTGGATTAGCTTTACACAAAAGGACCAAATTGTCCTCTGGGATAAATGGAGGCAACTCTATTGAAGTAGACTTCATTGGAATATAACATGAAAACAAAGCAGTGTTGCCTGCCTTTACAGGCAATGAAATTGGATCCGTTAGCTCAAACAACTACGTTAATTTAGCAGTTGAATCAAAGAAGTTTTCCTTTTCCAGTTAGATAGTACAGTTATACTAATTCACTGCATTGAGCAGCGTATAAGATGTCACTTATTTTTGACTACAAGTATTTTATAGAAGCTAGAATCTGTTTGTGAACTCCTTTGTCTATGTGGCATAAGAATTATCATGAGAAAACTGAAACACTTTCTAAACTGTTAGCACATGTTCAAGCAGTTTATCCTTAAGTAGCTGAAAGGGATCCACATACCGTTTAAATTTAATAAGCTTTATGTGACAAGTTGGGTGGGCTTTGGGGGGCTTTGTTTGTATTTTCAGCATCAGGCTGGCATCCCGAGTGGCTTTCTGTAGTCTTGCTGAGGTGGGAAGAGGGCAATCCATTTACGCCAAAAGTTGGACTGGATGTTATTGCATGTGTTTGCCAGTGCTGTGCGGAGTAATCCCACTGACTTCCACAGTGGGAAGCACCTTTGGCATCTTTTTTTTTTAATGCTTTATACAACGGTATCTGTATTGTGTACACGAACGATGAAGAAATAGTGTTTGAAAAATGAACTCAAATATAGTGATCACTGGTGTAATACTCTGCTATACCACTTATAAAATGTATCGTTTGTCACTCTTGCGTATCGAGTTTTTCTTTCGGTGCTTCTGGTATCTGTTGGGATCATGAATTAATTCAGCAGTCTGTGCGATTATTTTGACCTAAGCACCGTATGGCTTTCTTGTACTTTCTCTTTGAAGTTTCACAAAGGGAAGGGGGGCTGGAACATTGTAATCTCCTTAGAATAATTTGAGAATTAGTCCTTAAATGCTGCTCTGTGTTTCTTTATTAACATTTAACATGTGAAGTAAAGTCCCCTCCCTGGGAAGAATGCAGATCCACAGAGCTCTTAGCCATTTAGCATATGTAGCTCTGCAAAAAAAAGTCCACAAATAACTGCTTCTGCAGTATTTAGCTGGTGTTAAGGGTTAAGTAGTAAACTGAAATTTCTGAAACACTTGAGATGCTAAATTTACAAAACAAGACACAAGAACTGTTTTTAAGATTAGTCATAGTTAGGAAGCTTATTGAACCACCAGCATCTTCCCGGAAACATCCTGTACTTTTGTCGTCTTCAGCTAGCTTCATCTATTCACGGTCTTAACTGCTTTTTGGTTTTTAGAAACTCTGGCTGCAACTTCTTTGTGACTAAGGCGCATTGTCAATCAGTCCAGTCCTCCCCATGCCAGCCAACTGTCCCCTTAATGCAGCAATTCACTTGGATGAATGGTGCTCATACTTTAAGGAGACAATTGCTTACCAGAGAGGGTGCCAAGTTGATTTAACTTTGCACAAGTGTGAAAGAGTTTTTAAATGGATGCTGTCAACTAGCGTTGGCCCAGGGCTTCAGCTGCCTGAAAGTTGTTATAATCTGATTGGGAGGATGTCCAAATTTGTTTAAAATATTTTAGTCAACCGCTTGGCTGCAGAGAGCATTATACCCCAGAAACTGTTGTCAGACGATCGTCCTTGGTCTGTCGGAACTACAGCGGATGTGTCCTGGCCAAATGTACAACACGGCTTTTAAAATGGACTCTTTTTTGGCAGTACATCACTAAATTGGTGAAAGAATACGGGATTTGTGTTGTAATCTGCTCTTCCAGTTCAGTTTAATGCCACAGCGTGTGTTTGAAACACTTAGTCAGATGTGTAATACAGTATAAAACCACAATTGTAGCCTGCCATTACTGTAAGACTTTCAGAGCTGAGCTACCATTTAGCCAAACCAGCTACTGGATTACCCATTAGAACCGGACAGAATTGAGGAAAACTGCATCGCTGCTTTGCTGGCCAGAATTTTTTGATGCATTTTTAGTGGAAGTTGAAAGGATGCTTACCTTCTAGGTACACCATCACTTGAATGCAGAGAGTTTGGTGCTGTGCATTCTTTCTTTCCTGATAAGTGTAAGCACAGGCCTTTTCTTAGCATAGTTTGGGGTCTGATATGTCTTCACTGCACTTCCAAAGGGAAGAGAGAAGGTGAAAAAATTTAAGGAAAAAATGTGTGGAGAAGATGCTCCCTGAAATTCCTGATGTCTCTGTTTCAGGGAGGCCGGGAAATCTGAGAAAAGGAGCTACTTCTGTCAAGAGCCTGACAAAATACGGGAATTAAACTAGACGCATAGAAAGGATGCTATTAACAAAATGCTCAGTTTAAAGGAGAGAAAAATTCTGACAGGCATGGTGGCCGGATGGTAGTGAGTGTATTTGGGGGTGGGGAGGAGGGTGTTTTCCTTGCTTCTCTGAGATCATTAGGCCATTACAGCTGCAACGACGTTGCTACTAGTTTAGATACATTTGTGGAGAAAAAAGAGGCATTGTTATTTCAGTGCATGGCTGGAACAAGTAGTTTGTCAAGCAGTACTGTGAGATTGTTTTAAGGACATCCCAATTAGTAGATATGTAATTATTAATGAGTAAATGTATTGTATACATCAGAAAAAAATACCTAGGTTGGAAAAGATAAAGAACAGGACCTAGAATAACTTCCAAATATGAAGGTGATTGGGAGTTGTTAGCATAGCATGGATTTATGAAGGGGAAATCATGTTTAACCCATCTTCTGTGATGAGATAACTGGCTGGGTGGGTGAGAGCAGAACAGTGGATGTTGGTTATCTTGATTTTAGTAAGGCTTTCAGCACAGTCTCCCGTAGCATCCTCATAGCCAATCTGATGAAGAACATACCAGGTGAGTGAACAGTGATGGGGACTGGAAGCTGGCTGAACTGTCAGGCTCAAAGGGTTGTCATCAGTGGCACAAACTCCAGCTGAAGGCCAGTCACTAATGATGTTCCCCAGGGCTCAATACCAGGGCCAGTCCTATTTAACACCTTCATTGCTGACCTAGGTGGTCACACAGAGGTGCACCCTCAGCAAGTTTGCAGAGGATACGAAACTGTGAGGAGTGGCTGATAGATCAGAGGGTTGTGCTGCCATCCAGAGGGACCTCAACAGACCGGAGGAACTGGCTGACAGGAACCTCATGAAGTTCAATAACGGGAAATGCCAAGTCCTGCCCCTGGGGAGAAACAACCCAAGGCACCAGTCCATGCTGGGGGCCGCCTGGCTGGAAAGCATCTTGGCAGAAAAGGACCGGGGGTCCTGGTGGAAAAGATGCACGTGAGCCAGCAATGTGCCCTTGCGGCAAAGGCGGCCAATGGTGTCCTGGATGCATTAGGAAAAGAGTTACCAGCACGTCAAGGAGGTGATCCTTCCACTCAGCACTGGAGTACTGTGTCCGCTTCTGGGCTCCCCAGTACAAGTGAGACATGGACATACTGGAGAGAGTCCCACAAAGATGATTAAGGGGCTGGAGCAGCTGTTGTACAAAGAGAGGCTGAGAGAGCTGGGACTGCTCAGCCTGGAGAAGAGAAGGAAGGCTCAGGGTGATCTTATGTGTATAAATACCTGATGGGGTGGAATAAAGGGGACAGAGCCAGGCTCTTCTCAGTAATGTCCAGTGCAGGACAAGAGGCAATGGGCACAAATTGTGACACAGGAAATTCCATTTAAACGTAAGAAAAAAATGTGGTGTTTTTTTTATTGTAAGGGTGATGGAACACTGGAACAGGTGGTCCAAAAAAGTTATGGAGTCTCCATCCTTGGCGATGACTCAAAACCCAACTGGACACAGCCCTGAGCAACTTGCTGTCATTGACATGGCTTTGAGCAGGGGGGTTGGAGTAGATGACCACCAGAAGTCCCTTCCAACTTCAGCTGTTCTGTGATTTTCATGAAAGAATTTAAGAGGGCCACAGCAGTAAGAGTGGTCGTTGAAATGAAACAAAATATAGGTGTTGAAAGGCAGAATATTTTTGTTTGTTTTGGCAGCCAACTTTTTTGTTGCTGTTGTTTCTACCAGCTTTCTTATGACAACTTGGGAAGAGGGGAGATGACTCTTTGCAACTGCAATGTTCTCTGCTTTCTGCTATTAATATCAAGTCTGTGTATGGCTTTATTGTCCATTATGTCCTCTCCCCACCCCCGTGGCAGCGGTGGCGAGGAGTTAGGTACTGTTAACTTCTGCCTGGAAGACTGAGTAGCAGGAGAGGCCTTTAAGTCAAGGAAATATTTTAATCTCATATTTGGAAAGGTGGTATTTCAACATCTGTGATGATGTCATTTTTTTTTCTTCTTAATGCTGTAAAAACTTAGAATGTGAACGCTACACTTGCTCCAGTGGTCTCTTTACCAATGCTGATAAGGTGTTGGTTTTGTTTTTTCTCCGTACGTTTGACTAAACATATTAAATTGATGAATCCATGCTGTTGTTCTGTTGGTGTTAGAACTACGTTAGACTAATACAAAATACAGAGGTGAAAAAGGAGCTGAAACAGTTGCATATGGATTTAAACACACTATTATGTTTAACTTTAACGGATTACCAATAGAAATATGGTCACAATGAAACCTAGCATTTGAGCTTGCATCACAGAAAGGCACCTGATCAGTTTAGTAAGATGGGACTCGTTCGTTTTCAACTCTTTGTCTTTGGACTTATGAATAGAAAATAAGATGAAAGTCAATGCTATGCTGAAGAAAAATTGGGTGAACTTGGACTTGAAATTTAGAGGGCACTTAGAAACCTTGTGAAACAAAACTGCAATTTCACACAATTGGTGAGGATAAAAATACTTGTGTATATTGAAAATTGGCTTGGTTTAGTCCTTGTCTCAAGTTGCCTGGTTGTTGCTTGTAATTTCCACAGAAGTACTCAATTCCAGTCTTCTAGCAAGACGTTAAAAGTTATACTTCCCTTTGAACAATATCTCATTTGCAAATGAATAACTCTGTTTTCACAAGCTCATTTGTGTTTTCTGGTAATTAGGACAGCTATTAAATAGTTTAATGGCTACTACTGCACAGGAGCACATATTTATGGAACTATCATTTACAGACTGGAAAGATGAGAGTTCTTTTGATACAACTAAATGTTTGTAGTATTACTGTTACAGTAAATCTTTATCATGTACTGATCTTCCCAAAGATACTGCTTAAACCTTCTAAGGAAAAAAAACCCAACACTCACATCTCTTTAGAGGGCCTTGCTTGTGCACTTGGAAGTAGAGCTTTCCAAATGGCAAGCAAGCAAGGATTGTTTGTACTGTAGACAGTAAGCAACAAATACATGTAGTTAAGATATAAATTTATTTATGTATGATCTGTAATGTCTTAATCTGCATGTGACACTGATTTTTTTTTTTTTTTTTTTTTTTAAAAGCTTCAGGAGAGATCTGGGGAACTACAGATCAGTAAGCCTGACAGCTGTACTAAGTAAATCAGTCGAAATAATAATGAAGACGACGTGGATAAACATGATAAATTGAGGAAGAGTTAAGAGCCTGCTATGAAGGGATGTCATGTTTTGCAAACTCACTGCAGGGTTTTGAAGGCAAGCACATGAATAAGTAAGATCTGACATAAATTGTTTACTTGGATTTCCAAAGGGCATTTGACAAGGGTCCCCACCAAAGAATTTTGAAGAAACTAAGCAGCCATAGGATAGGGGAAAAGGGCTTTATGTGGTTAAATTAATGTCTAAAATATAAGAAATGGAGAATTGGAGTAGATAGGGCAGAGAGGGGTCCTGGGTAACAACTCTCCAGGGTTATGTTAATGTTCAAGTTTATAAAGGATATAAAAGCCAAGTGAGCTCACAGACTTTACTGGTGGGTAGTAGCTGCAAAGGCAGATCCTAGCATTGAACAAGGGCTTGACAGTGCTCAGCAAACGGATGTTAAAATGGCAGATGAAATTTCCCATAAATAACTTCATGTGGTGTATTTGAAGGTAGGGAGGAGCAAGCTTACCTTCGCATCTCAAAAGATGAGCTCAAAGCTGACTATTGCCACTAGAAATGGTTAGGAAAAAAAGGGGGAATAATGATACTGTTTAAAAAAAATTTAAAAATTGAATTATTTCATCTAGTTCTGCCCCACTCACCCATAACCCTGTCACTTTCTCAAAAAGAACATAGTTGAAGTTTTAAGGAAGAGCAAATATGAAACAATTTCTGTAAGAGAAGCAGCATAAATTCGTTAGGGTAGAAATGGCGACCAAAAAGTGGTGTGACAGAATCCTGTAAAGTGTTCAGTAGCCAACAGGACATAAATAGGGAGTGTTTATTCACCGTCTTTTTTTAGTGCACACACACTAAAAGGTATCTAATGAAACTAGCAGCTGATGAATTGAAAACAGACAAAAGGAGGTGGTTCTCGACAGAACATGTGATTAAGCTACAGAATTTCTTGCCTCAGGAATTTAAGGAGGCTAAACATTACATCAGTGCAGAGGGAAACTGCCGTTTCGTGGAAGAAGAATCATCAAATGCAAATACCTATTCTTGTTCAGGAAATCCTGCTTCTGCAAACTGTTGGGGGCTCAGGGAGTATTCTGGGGAAGTATTACTGTATATTTATTGTGTTCTTACATGCTTCGCTCGGTACCTATTATGGGCTGCTGTTAGTGAGAGGGTATTTGAATGGGCATGGACCTTTGGGTCTTGCTCAGTACAGCCATTCCTTTTGTTGTAAAGCCTGCCCCCCCCCCCTTTTTTTTTAATTGCTCTTGTTTTCCAGAATCCTTTCTACCAGTAGCGCTCAAACTTTGGCCCCAAATGGGGTGCTAACCTATTTAGGGGGCGTTTTAGGGCCGCTGGCTACATATTCTTCTTTTTGTGTGACCTTGTATGTGCCACCAAAATATAAAATCTCCATGAAGCAAGGGTCATGTTCAGGGCAGGGTTATGACTGCAGGTACATGTCAGTTGGCTTAATTTTCTATGATTTTGTCCTCTTACTGCTGCATAGTATTTTTTTGGTCATGTAGTGGATGCACTTCCAATCACATTTCTCTTATGCACTCCTTGCACAACAGAGGCCCTTTAGGGATGGAAAGAGGTGTTTTAAGGAAGAGGCCTTTTTGAGTGGGTATTGATCAAATGCATGGTTGGGGCTGTCTGTGGGCTGGTTATTTCTGCTCTCCCTTCAGACTCCTTTGCGGTGATTTTGTATTGCCCTTCCCTCCCCTAGACATGCTAAGCCTCCTGCTGTATGTGACCACCTTATCGATAAAAATATACTTATTTGTGTCTGGAGTGGCTATTGAAATAATCAAGAGACCTCTCTACTTGTAAATGGAGAAGTAATATTAACAGGACGTGGTGCTGGACAGAAACACTGCATTTGAGAAGATTCATACTATGTGAAACAAAAGGCTGCTATTTAATATAGCTGCCCTGTTCCTTTTGTTACGATGGCAGCTGCGCAAATCACAGAAGATTTTTACTGTTTGGTTCAATCTTAATAGATTATTTTGATTCAGTAGTATACTGTGTCACTGATTTTTGAATCCTGCTTTCTATAGAAACGTTCTTAAAGTTTAGGCTGAGTTTAGGCAATTAGTAGACTTAGTAATATATTTTCATCCAGTTATGCATCGTTCTATGAAGATATGGGCTTCTGGATTGCTTTCTATATGTGGTTGCGTTATTTTAAAATAGTTCTTTCATATTGAACAGGTGTTAAAATTTGTACAAAGATGTCAGATGTGTGGGGGTTTTATTTGAAAGATGTGCTTATTTTTCCAGGAACAGACCTCTAACTGCTGTGCAAGGGGAAAATAGTGACTGCTAATGTTTACATACAACTTAAGCTAATTCCAGATGCTAATTTAGGGCAGTGTTGCTTCTCACCTTGTTGAAAGAAAACTTTTCAAGCCTAATTTTTTTTGATTCAATGATAGAAGACAACCATTAGGCATGCTGTGCAATGTAAACTTGAGCATTAGCTATCGGGAGACAGGTTGATGAATGCCAGCTTTGGCTGCCTATACGTGAGCTAGTTCTGTAGGCTCCCTTTATAGTCAGTGGAGAGAAACAAGCACTTTCACTGTATGATTCATCTCACCCCCAGATGGATGTCTAAATTTGGAAGATGAATTCCACCTGAAGTCCATTACTGAATATAAATGTCATTAGTTTAAACTAGGGAATTATTTAAAAGGACACTAGCTTGACTGGCACTGCAATTGAGTAGAAGACTTTTGTTTTCTTCCATGAATTAAGTTTCAGAGATTTAAAATCAGTAGTCTCTAGCGTGTTTCATATTTTGTGTTGTTTTAAGCTGCCCTGCTTTTATGGCAGATTTGAAACTTAACAAGTAGGGTATATTCACATTGCCTAATTTCTGAGCGTATAGCTCTGCAAGGCTATCTGACTAGTCTTGTTGCCAACTGGTTTGAGTTTTGAGGTGGGGGGGATGATGACAGGGACTAGCATAATGAGAAGAGCAGGGCATATAACACAATTTTCTTCCTGCTCTAAACTTTCTGTTAAATGTTAGGGATGAAAAAAAATACTTAGATGTCCTTAAAATCATTGCTCCTCTAGAGGAGCCTGTGTCTCTCCACTGGTTGTACAGGAAGCTTGTGTAAGATGATCCAGCCTTCAAATTTTCAGGACCAAAGGGTAGACAGTGCACATACCTTCTTTAATTTTTGTTTCTGTTTGTCTGGAGCAGACACTTGGAATGGCTGGTATCCTTTTTAAGTACTTTTCATGCTGTGCCATGCTTGCTCACTTTGCCATGCTTGAAAACTCTTCATTTCCCACCCCCCTTCTTTTTTTCTGTTTATAGGTCTTGATTTCTGTCAGTGGCAATCTCCTGTTCTTTCCTCTTTCTTTCCTTTTGGGACTCTGCTTTTTATGTCATAATTTCTGACAGCTTTGTCCTCTTGGTCACACTGATCGCATCCTGTCATCGGACTCTATCCTTATACCTGAAGCAAAACTAAGAAATCATTACAGTCCCGTTGCTATTGTACCACTTCTATTTTTCTATCCTATTAATTGTACTTATGTTCAGTTATATAGGAAAGGCTGATGGAGCTCTGTCTCTAATGTTTTTTTCACATTAAAACGAGTAGTTTTTTATTTCTGACATCAGCCTGAACATTCTAGAAAAGTAGTTTGGGATTAGAAAATAACTCAAAACAACATTTCAGGTTATGTATACCATAGAAACCTGTATCCTTCAAACATTTTCCTCTACCAGATACAAACACAGGGGGAAGAGCAGTTCCTCACTAGGAGCTTAGGGGAAATCACTGGTTGGAAACTTGGAACTGAAAGGTTATTGGGGTTCCTAACTGGGAGAACTGGATGCTGTATAGATATTGCGTGGACTCTTTACTTGCACCAACAAGGATATAAAACAGTTCTCAAGGTTCCAACAAAAACATCAGAAGTCAGAAGTCAGAGCTATGACATGCTACGGGAAGGTACAAGGACAGATGAAGCACATCGCCAGCCCTTAACACTAGCAGAGCATTTGTCAAATAGAAATTGCCAGGCACTCCTAGAAAAAAAATGCTTTCCCTGCAAGAGGGGACATAAGAGGGGAGAGCACCTGAAGAGCAGCACAAAGGAATTCCAGCCACTCCAGCCGGTAAGACAGCTTCATCGGGGGCCCAGCTTAAATGCCTCTATGCAAATGCACGTAGCATGGGGAATAAACAAGAGGAGAGGTGTGCACACCTGCAGGGCTACAACCTTATCGGCATCATGGAGACGTGGTGGGATGGCTCCTATGACTGGAGTGTTGGGATGGAGGAATACAGGCTCTTTAGGAAGGACAGGCAGGGGAGACAAGCAGGGGGTGTCGCCCTCTGTGTCAGCTGGAGTGATCAGCTGGAGTGCATGGAGCTCTGCCTGGGGATGGATGAGGAGCCAACTGAGAGCTTGTGGGTCAGGATTAAAAGGAGGGCAGGGACAGGTGACATTACAGTAGGGGTCTGCTACAGGCCACCTGACCGAGCGGATTAGATCCTCTCTAGACAGAAAGGAGCAGCCTCACGTTCACAAGCCCTGGTCCTCATGGGGGACTTCAGCCACCCTGACATCTGTTGGAGGGACAACACGGCAGGGCATAAGCAATCCGAGAGGCTCCTGGAATGCGTTGATGATAACTTCCTTCTCCAAGTGGTAGAGGAGCCAATGAGGAGAGGTGCTATACTGGACCTTGTTCTCACCAACAAGGAGGGGCTGGTG
>NW_008824108.1:228654-243270 GCF_000699105.1 Pygoscelis adeliae | reverse complement strand
TCTCTTCTCTTTTTCTCTCCCCTTCCTCCTAACAAGGTTTACATGCGTGTACAGCATATGCTGTATGCACACATGAAAAAAAATTCTATTTTTGTTTTCTGTGATGTCTCATGTTATTTTCTGTGCTCTACTGCAGTTCAAGTAACCAAAAGGGATATCATCTTTCTTTTGGATGGATCACTCAACGTCGGAAATGCCAACTTCCCCTTTGTGCGTGACTTTGTTGCCACCCTAGTTAACTACCTTGATGTCGGCAGTGACAAAATCCGAGTTGGCTTAGTGCAATTTAGTGACACTCCTAAAACCGAGTTCTTTCTATACTCGTACCAAACCAAATCAGACATAATTCAACGTATGGGGCAGCTGAGGCCCAAGGGGGGGTCAGTGCTGAACACTGGCTCTGCACTGAACTTTGTGCTTTCGAATCACTTCACGGAAGCTGGTGGGAGCAGAATAAATGAACAAGTGCCTCAGGTCCTAGTCCTGGTGACGGCAGGGAGGGCTGCTGATCCCTTCTTGCAAGTTTCCAATGAATTAGCTCGGGCTGGCGGGCTGACTTTTGCTGTTGGAGTTAGGAGTGCGGATAAGGCAGAACTTGAACAGATTGCCTTTAATCCAAGAATGGTATATTTTATGGATGATTTCAGTGCTCTGGCAGCTTTACCCCAGGAGTTAAATAAGCCTATAACAACATATGTTAGTGGAGGTGTGGAAGAGGTTCCACTCGCCCCAACAGGTAATACCTACCTTCCTTCATGTTGACTGCATAAAGTTAATCTTGTTTCTCTTGACTGTTTGTTCCCAATGTACAGCTTCACATCTGTCCAAGGCCCTGAGTCATCAAAGTGGTTAGGGCTGTGCTTAACCATCAATACGTGGCTTGACACTGGCAGCTCTTAATTTTGTTCAAGTAATTGTTAGCACACTTTAAAGACAGCACAATTTTAAGTCTTTTGGCAGGTCAGGACCAAAAGAGGATCTGAGTGAGTCTATGCCCACCAGTCACTTACTCACGTGTTCCCTTTCTGTTGTCGTAATAATGTCACAACCTGTAAATGCATTGTCTGCACTAGCTCAGGCAATGCGAGCATGCACTTTCGTCCACAAGGAGTGGCGTGGAAGGGTTAAAGTCATTCCAAAGACCACAGAGGATCAGAGGTCTAGTCAGGTACAGGTGGCCGAATCCTTCCCCAGAGCCTCTTTGTCAAAGTGCTGTTATCAAGCTGTCACAGAGGGGCTGAATTTGACTCCAGATATTCAAAGTTATCCTCCAACATTAAATCCAAAAGCTGTTGGCAAGTTTAACCCTTTTTAAACAGGTATTTGCTCACTAATTCCCTTATTGTGGATATGTGCAGATGAAGGCATAAAAGCAGGATTGTTTAGTATGGAGAAAAGAAGGCTCTGGGGAGACCTTATAGCAGCCTTCCAGTACCTGAAGGGGGCCTACAAGAAGGCTGGAGAGGGACTTTTTATAAGGGTATGTAGTGATAGGACAAGGGGTAGTGGCTTTAAACTGAAAGAAGGTAGATTTAGATTAGATCTAAGGGAGAAATTCTTCACTATGAGGGTGATGAGGCACTGGAAGAGGTTGCCCAGAGAAGTTGTGGATGCCCCCTCCCTGGAAGTGTTCAAGGCCAGGTTGGACAGGGCTTTGAGCAACCTGGTCTAGTGGAAGGTATCCCTGCCCACGGCAGTGGAGTTGGAACTAGATGATCTTTAAGATCCTTTCCAACCCAGACCGTTCTATGATTCTATGAAAAAAAACAGTAGTCTCTACCAGTTGGGAATGGCTGGATAATTCTCCCCATCCTTAGTCTGGCAATTTAATGCTAAATGTTGTATGAGCAGGAAGTACAAACCTGTCAGTTTGTGTGATAAGGAGCAATTGCTGAGCTCTCCACTTGATATCGAGTAGGACTTTGCTTGGGGGCAATCTCCTCTCTCCATATTGAGTTACAATGAGTATTTGGTAGAAATATGAAGTGCTACATACTCCTTCCCTATAGACTGTTCCAAGGAAGTTACTTCCTTCTGTTTTTTCCTTTCTTCTTACTGTGTATTTGGGGTTTAGTGCTGTAGTATGCAGTTCTTACCTGTCTTTAGACCAGTCACCGGTGAACTATGCCACTCCTCTGGTGGCTGAAGGTACAGGGATTTACTTCTACTAATACTGCTCAGCCTCAGGGTTATCACTCTTAGTATTATTCTTTGTGAATAGCAGTGGATTCTGGCAGTGAGCAGTCCACAAATTGCTCCAAACAGCAGAACCTGTTTTTCAGGAGATACATTTCATGTTTAGTCTAGAAGACAGTGTTTAAAAATATGCAGAATTGATTCTTAAAGCTAACCTGTGGGATGATAGTATTTCATTGCTTCCTGCTTGAAAGATGACATTTAGAAGCATTAAGTTTATAAAAACTGGTGAGGACTTAAGGAATTTTTTTAAGTTTAGAAGATTTGAGGCCCAGCAAAGAAATCCTGTTTCTGCTGGATAGGGAACACCTCTAACTTTCTCTCAGATACAGCTTCCTATTTAAGCTTATGAGAAGTGAGAAATACGAGTTTTTACGTTTTTGTAAACCATTAGTTTAGATCAGTATAAGAAGAACCAGAACACTGAAATGAATAAGAACAACACTTAAAGGACTTAAAATATCTCTCCCCCACCCTCCAGGAGAGACATGGAACAAGGCTTTCTTCCTTTTGTCTTGTTTTATGGTAACATGATAAAATAGAATTATTTAAAATGTTTGTATTTTTTAAATTTGCTTTTGATGAATACTTGGTTTTATTGAAATTTTCAGTTGGAGCTTGTCAAATCTGCAGCGAGGTACATATTTCAGCTCTTTTAAGCATGCTGCTTATTTTTGAAGATGAGAAGTTCTGTCATTGCAATGTTTCTATCTTAGGCAGCGTTAATTCTTTTTAAATATTGTTAATTTGTTGTTTCCTTCATTATTACTCATAACTTAAATCCTTCTGACTTGTGACCAAAATTTAAATAACTCGTGGAAGTTACTGAGAAATAAGTTGTTTGACATGCACACTCCCACTGAATCCCTAATATCTTCCCCCCACCCTTCAGTGTTTCTACCTTTAACATTTAATTAAAATGGAAATTGTCCTTCCTTCTGGCAATACTTTTGGAGTTTTGACTCCAGAGTATTGCTAAAAGCTCTGCTTACTGGTTAGGAACAAGAAAATTTGCTACTAAACAGTAGTCATTTAGCCTAAAGAGAATCTTTAAATATACATTGTGTACTCCTGAAAACAAGGTACCAGAATGATTGAGAACACAAAATGGCCAAGGCATTTTACTTACCTATTTAGAAGAGTGTTATCTGAACCTGTTGATAAAACCTGGAGGATGTCTTTGTGCTGTGGTGTACCCTACTACCTAACTATAGGTTAACAGTATTTACCCACATGAAATATGCCAAAACTATTTTCTGTTGCTCTTTTCTTTGTTTTTTGATTACTAACATTGTTTCTTTTTTAAAGAGAACTCATAGCAGTCTAGTTGTTGCTCTACCATCTCTTCACTCTTCACACCCTTCTTTCCTCTATTCCTGTTTTATTTTCTGTCCTGTACAGTGGCTAACTTATCAAAGTTATCAGTTCTGTTCACTTTGCACATCTTTGGAGAGTAGTGACTGATAATGTGTTCTATATGCTGCTGGCTAGTTCACGCTTGGATTGTGTTGCCTGCATGGCAGGGAGTAATCTGAGCTGGAAAATGCCAAATTGGAGGGAAGGCCCATTGCCTAATATGGAAAACCTTTTAAAAAGATGAACAGAAAACTGATGTCATCTTTAATGTATCCTTAGAAGATGTCTGAAGACTTCACCTTTTTTTTGAGGTGTATTTTGATAAACCTCCCCATCACAGGAAATGCTGAGGTAGTTCCCCTTTGTTTCACTCCATTAAATAAGAACACCCTCAGGAAAGGTTTGTCTTGTCTTTGACATCTTTTTCAGAAATGCTTTTATGAGTTGTGTCTAAAGCCCTTTTTACACTTTTAAGTGGTAGAGGAAAAATCAGCGGAAGATGAGTCTAAAGGAAAACCGACAAGGAATAGGAAGCGAACGCTATGTGGTTTTCCATTATATACCATTATTGCAGGCTTGGTACACCCTGTACATGTCACTCTAATTGCTAGTCTGGAGCTGGAAAGAGTTGAGTATTTTGATTCCTTAGGCAAATGAAACAACATGAATGTAAGGGAAAGTAACACCTTGTTTTTGAAAGCAAAGAATTAAGTTTGGTTTTTTGTTTTTGGGTTTGTTTTTTTTTTAGCAGGCTTACAAAATCGCTGGCGAAATGCCCCCATTTGGAACAAAACTTTTCTGTTGAAGACAGAGGATACACCTACTTTGCAGGAGCCAACCCTGGCGTAGGACTGTAACCTACAAATAAGCCAGTTCTGCCTCCCAAGACAAGAGGAAAGCAGGTGCTTTCCTTTTGCGGGGTACTTGCTGAGGTGCAGCAGCAATGTCTTTCTCCTGCAGAAGCAGACGAGCTTGGAAGGTAGAGTTGCTGTGTCACTGAGCTCCGTGCATGTTGCAAAACATGGTGCCAGGTGCTCAGATGATGAACAGGGCAATGGAGTATTGGAGATAAGTCTAAGAAGCCCTGGGTAAGGTAATGGTGAGACTTCTACTGTGTCCTGTTGTCTCCATTTTCAGATGAGTGATTTTTATTTTTTTTTCAAATTTGTCTCACAGCTCCACGATTGGAGTAATCTGGATTAGCTGAGAGTCATGCCTGTTTAATACAGCAAAATATATTATCACACTTCTGGCAAGAAGGATGTGGGCCATGCTTTCAGGATGTGGAAATTTCTGTTCTAAAGCAGTACTGAAAAAGACCTGAGAATCATAGGGGACAGTGGCTGCTGCCAAAATAAATACTAGAGTCTCAAATGGGCCCATGTGAACATCATGAAGTTCAACAAGGTCAAGTGCAAGGTCCTGCACCTGGGTCAGGACAATCCCCAGTCTCAATACAGGCTGGGGGATGAAGGGATTGAGAGCAGCCCTACAGAGAAGGACTTGGAGGTACTGGTGGATGAAAAGCTGGACATGAGCCAGCAACGTGCGCTCACAGCCCAGAAAGCCAACCGTATCCTGGGCTGCATAAAAATAAGGGTGGCCAGCAGGTTGAGGGAGGGGATTCTCTCCTTCTGCTTTGCTCTTGAGAGACCCCACTTGGAGTACTGCGTCCAGGACTCTGGAGTCCCCAGTACAAAAAAGACATGGACTTGTTAGAGCAGGTCCAGAGGAGGGCCACAAAAATGATCAGAGGGATGGAACACCTCTCCTATGAAGACAGGCTGAGAGAGTTGGGGTTGTTCAGCCCAGAGAAGAGAAGGCTTCGGAGAGACCTTATTGTGGCCTTTCAATATATAAAGGGAGCTTATAAGAAAGGTGGAGAGAGACTTTTTAGCAGGGCCTGTAGTGACAGGACAAGGGGTAACAGTTTTAACCTGAAGGAGGGTAGATTTACATTAGATATAAGGAAGAAATTTTTTACAGTGAGTGTGGCGAGACCCTGGAACAGGTTGCCCAGAGAAGTTTTGGATGCCACATCTTTGGAAGTGTTCAAGGTCAGGTTGGATGGGACTTTGAGCAACCTGATCAGTGAAAGATGTCCCTGCCCGTGACCAAGGGGCCTGGAACAAGATGAGCTTTGAAGGTCCCTTCCAACCCAAACCATTCTGTGATTCTTTGAAAGAAGGGTTAAGAAATATCCCTTACCTGGAATGCCATGTCTGTTCCTGGTGATCCCTGTCAATGGGAGGCACTGAAAAAAATGGGTGACCTTAGAGAAAATGAGGTGGTTGGAGTGACTGGAAAGCCAATTGCTAGACTGGAGTTTAGTGGGACTGCATCAGTCTTGCCAAGCAGAGGTTAGAGAGAGCCATGATCTACTTACTTATACAGTGAACAGAAACGGGGTGGTGGTAGGGCTCCAAGGCAAAGGTGTAACAAGATCGCTGGCTGGATGTTGACATTAAAGTCAGATGGGACGTGAGGCATGTAGTTTTAGTGGTTACTGTGTTTAAAATTTAGGACTTGTCCAGTGTGGGTGGACTTTCCATAACAGGTCGCTTTGAATGAATTTGAGCATGTGCCTACATTCAAAATGATAAAAAAAGAGAAATTAATTTAGTGCAGCCCTATGGCCTCTATTGTGCAAGATGCCTGACAAGCTAATTAAGGTAATTACTCCTGGCCTTCTTGCCTATGAACACTGTTATATCTGTCAGTATAGAAAGCAATATAACAGCAGTAATGATAGCTATTAGGGTAGTCCCTTTTGTTTAGTTAAAACATCATCCAGCTCTTCCCTTTTAATAAGGGTATTATTTAGCAAGTGTCATCTTACTTTTTTTTTTGTTTAATTTTGAATTTCTTTGCAATTTAATTGTACTTGTCACTTGTTTTTTATGTACAAAGGAAAACACAGGCAATTGAATCATGAAGAACAGTGTACATGTGTGGTTGTACTTGTTTATACAGACTTTTTGTTTTAGTCAAAAGGTTGATATTTTCCAGCTGGCTTCTTGAAATTTCTGTTGTTCAGCAAAGAACTAATTGCTGAAGGAGATCTGGGTATATGGTCTTTGAATAAGTGAGTGGCAATATTTTGTCAGTAATTGGATTTAAATACTTTAATTAAATTATTTTTGTTACCATGCTAATCATTTCAATCATATTCCAATAAAATAGCTTGAGAATAAAGGGGAATTTACTTCCAACTTAGGGTGACATTTGGCAAAAAGTAACTGGGAAAATTCATCTCTACAAAGCAGGTATGTGCAAATGTAAAGTAACAGTTTGTCAAACACACACCAAATTAATTAAATCTAAGTTCCATGAGATTCCCTAACAGTGTTCCTGTGCTATAATTTGGGTGGATATAACAGTTGTTTATTATAGTCTTTTTTTTTTTTAATTCATATTTTAAGTTGCTGTGACTGTTCCTTTCTTTATTTTTCTAAGTTGACTAACAGACCAAATGAAGTTGCAACTGGATTCTTGCTGATACTGAATTCCTCTATCATCTGAAAATGTAATTGCTACTTCAGCTGTATGCCCAGTTGAGAAGATGAAAAATACTATAGATTCAAATGAATTTCAGTATCTCTGAATTTCTGGGAGCTGGCAAATTTTGTAGTCATTTTTTCAAATGTAGTTTGTAGTTGAACTTTGAAAAAAATGACTTCTTACATTTTCATAGAATTTTTCAGAATGAAAGTGCTGCAAATTGTTCTTCTACCATGTAAGTTTTACTTCACTTTTTTTATAATGCACACGTCCCTTGGGAAAGCAGTTTCCATGCTTCCTGCTGTGAGATCCAGAAAACAGAATGTTGGCTTACTTTGGTAAACAATATTGAAGAGTTGCTTTTTAAATTACTTTTGAAGGCATCTTTTTCAGAAATAATATGCTTAAATAGAAAACTGAATGTATAAAAAGGTTCTATGATACCAGGCATACTTTTTGTTGTTTTCCAGATAGGGTTCAATGACAACAAAATCTTTCTATTTATAAATCAGTTCCTAAATCCTGCCTGAAATAGGCTAGATAGCTTTGACAAGGTATGACATGCATCTTACTGTAATCTGAAATAATCTTTTGGCCGGACTTCTTGAATATATCAGGCTTTTAATTTTTAAGATAATTGTAATTATTTACAAATGAATAAAAATAGCTATTACACTGAAAAAAATGAATTGTCCTTTTCTACTTGCATTTATTTATTGACTGTGTGCTTTTATGTTCAAGACAATGGAGCAGCAGTAATGCTGTCTAGACAATATATTGGTTGTTTTGTCTGTGGTATCATCTGTTGTCAGAGAAAATGTCTTTGTATGGTAAAGGCTTGAAATTGTATGGCTAGATGTTGTAACTCTAAATTTTAAAAATGGTCTCATGTATATCTATTATATATTTTAGCACATAAAATTGCTTTTGCAGTTCTGATATTTTAGTTAATCTCTCCCTTGTGCTCTTGACTGCTGGAGTAAAGAAAATTAATCCATCAGTGTTGTGTATCCATTTTGCATCATCTGCCTTAGGTTTGTCGGCAGGTTTTTTATTGGATGTACAAAAAAGCAGAAACTATTTTTCACTCTTTCTGGATATGAACAATATGCTTGAAAACTCACTGAAAATTCAGAGTAGATCCTGAAAACAAACTTTCTTAAAGTAAAAGTTCTATTTAGCAACTGGTACGTTTTAAAAATGAACTTTAAACATTTAAATCTGGCAAATATTTTCTCTGCTGTGCTGTGGAAGTTAGAAGCAGGTCCTTCTGGCTGGTACCCCCAGCTAGGCTCTGTGCCTACTGCAGGTGGGTTTGGGGTGTTGCGTATTTTTTTTTGTTTGTTTTTTTCCACCCAGCATCTTCTTTCTTTCGTGCTTTCTGTTGCCTTGTGCACAAGATAGGCAGCTTCCAGCTGAATGGAGATAGCTCGTGTGAGCAACTGGAAGACAAGGAGGATAATAATGGAAGTGTGCTGCTTCAGATGCTTGAACACCTTCGACGAGGAAGCCTTGCTCAGGTGTATCAGACTGAAAGTCAGGCCACTACAGTGGCACTTGGAAGGTCTCAGTCCAGGTCTTGGCTGTGACACGCACCTCCTGCGGGTTTTCAGAAGCCTTGTCTAGAACAGAAAGTTACAATGTTTAAATTGATATCATTATAGTAATAACTATTTTTATTTTCTTGAATATAATTATTCTGACTTAAACCAGGCAGCATAAAATGATTCAAGTAAAGACATACTTACACTGGAATGCACAAATCCTGTGCAGATGTTGCATCAACATAACTACATTAATTTAAATTAATAAGCTAGGTCACACCTGTAGGACTTTTCTTGTGTAGCTGAGTCCTTAGTCTCTGTCTGACTGTGGACTTTCTGAGCTACAGAATGGTGGAGGTTGGGGAAGTCTCGGTCTATGCTCATCCTGCTCCTCTCATCTTCCAAGGCATCTGCTGCTGGTCCTTCTTCCTACAAAGAGAAAACCTTATTAATTATCAGAGTCTGTGCCCAGGACCATGGTGAAGGAGGAGCTCCTGGTTAGAGGCAAAGGCCGCTATTGAAGACATATACTGAACTAGATCTTCTTTGATTAGAAGTGTCTTTAAAATTACAGTAGGCTTGCTTTCTTCCACCTCTAGTCTGTCTTTCCTGAACGCTTACTAGTTTGACTGGAAAAGCCACCTTTTCTTGCTATGCTTGCATACAACATCTGGTCAAAGGAAACCTACGATATCTCAGGTAGTGTAGGTAAAACTCTGATTATAAATAAACACAATTTTATGAGTGTGTATTTTGCAGAGCCAGCCACATATCATCCCTGACGTGATCATTTTCTCCAATATGCTCCTGCAGCCTTTGCCTGTCTTTAAAATGAAAGACCACCTTTACAGATTCAGCTGTCCAAATACATCACAAGCTGAAGGAGATCATACATGTTTGGTCCAGATAAAAGGAGGATGTGACTGAGAAGGAAAACTGAAGAGTGCTTGCATCTCTCCTAACTTTGCCTCGCTGATAATCCTTAATTCCGCTTTATTTATTAGAACTTCTTGTTGCAGTAGTTAATTTTTCCTTCAACTTTGTAACCTGACATCCAATGGGACCTTGCAGTTGTATCGTGGGGCCTGGTGTGGATTGGCGTGAGGGTTGTACTGCCTGCTGGGGCAGCTCCATCTCCTACCTGTTTATTCCAACAAAGACGGTAGGTGTTTCTTCAGGAGAGAAGCCTTTGTCTGAGACCGTTCAAATTGGAGGACTGGAAATCCTCAGGCTCCTTCATCTGAGGCTGATACATCTGAGCAAGTCTCCCAAGTCTAAGCCATCCAAACCTCAGAGGAAGCACACTTCCATCAAACTTCTTGTCATCCATTCCAAAAAAAAGTCAAGAAATCATGGAATGACATGAAGGATTGAAGGAACTTGTTCTTTTTTTACGCAACTCCTGCTTATCCTAATTTTCCAGGTAGTGTTTTGAGATCTGGTATTCCCTCAGAGCACAGTTGTTGTAGTGATCTTGTCAGCCAGGTAACTAGCTCCTTCAGTAGAAGGATCAGTGTCAATCATTAATTTAATGCAAATTTAAAATCTGATTTCTTTAAAAAGCGTGAGCTAGAACAGAAATATGTAATATTTGCAACAGCTTTTAATTCTGAAATACAAAATGTCCAACTAGATAAGCAATTTTATACTCATTGCTTTTTCTCTTTTTGTGCAGCATCCTCTGTTTGCTATGCTGGTTTTGCTAGCTATAGCTTTATTAGCAAACAAGCTGGGGTTTGTTCTGCTTCTATGAAATCAAAAGCATTACCGCAGCAGCCCCAGAATTTTTCCTTGAATGTGTTTGTATGGCCAGGTTGAAAGCAGGATTTGGTCTGTAGAAACATGAGGATCAAAAATTTCAGTTTGCATTAGTCAGTAACGAAGAGGATGTTTCTTTACTTTTAAATATATTTTTAGTGTATGGGCAACCTAAGGTCTAGTAGTGTTGTTTTATAGTTATTTTTCTGGATAGAACTGCATGTAGATATGTTGTAAACATTGAAATTCTAGTAATCTAAATCCTTGCTTCAGTGTCTCTTCTTTTTTTTTTTTTTAAGTGCTTTATCTTCATCACTTTTTGCTCCTTATTAGATCATTAATTACAAGGTCATGTCAGTTGCACTTTAAATGCATAATGATACAGACTATCTAAGTTACGGTTACGCTAATGTTATTGCTAATTATAAAACTGAATCCAGTAGAACGTCATTCTTCGAAATGCCATGGGTTGTTCATAGTAAAATAAGCAAACTTTGCAATTTATGACAGCTCATAAAATATGAATTATATCACCTGATAAAAACGGTATAATTTTTAAAAATTGCTTATACTCTGCAAAGAATACACAGTCATTCTTCACTGTATTTTCCTTTACAAACATGGTGGATTGCTTTGTAGATAAAAAAAAAAGCTCACCCATATTTTCATACCAAAGCAGTGACCTCTTAAAGATGAACTGAATTAGTTGGATGTCATAGTATTAGCCAAAGGGGTTGTTAGCCTCTTTTCTGCTTGTCTTTGTTTCTTTCAGTCTATGTCACTTTTAATAAATGAGTTTTCGATACCACCAGCTGAAACCACCTGTTTGGCAGATGCTCTGCGTTGTTTGCCTAGTGTACGAAAAGCCAGTATAGGTTGCGTGTCTCTGGTGGCATATGGAATCAGTTCTGCACTTGTTGGAGCAAATAGTCAGCTGTCAGCTAATGGATCCATTAGCGAACTTTCCGCAGAATATCCTATCTTCATCATTGCATGAAATTTTAATAACTTTAAATCATTACTTTAGTTGAAAGTTAAGAGAATCTTTTTGAAAGACATTTGTTTCACTTTTGAGAAGTGAAGGTGCTTCTTTTCTTGACAGAAACAAACTTGTTTTTTTTCTAATGCTGAGAAGTGAAGATAGAGTAGCAGTGGAAATCTTCAGTGGTTTTTTTTTTGTCTTATTAGCAATTTGTGAACCTCAAATAAAATTCTTTTTTATGTTATGTAGCATGGGGTGGTTGTGTTTGGGTTTGGTTGTTTGGTTTTTGTTTGGTGTTTTTTTTAAGGCAGGAGGATATTTGCAGTCTTGCTTTATTCTTCTGGGAAGAGATTTGACTTGCTTGTTCTTCTAACTTGACTCTTCATAGTGAAAAATGACTTATGTGCTCTTTTTGGCTGTATGAACAATTTCAGTAATCAAAAGGAACGGTAAAAAGAAATGTTGCAACCCACTCTTCCCCTTAGTGATTTTTCTTTTGCCCTACCTCTTGCATTTAGTTCTTGTACGGTTTCAGTACCCAGTTTAGTCTGGAGGTTGAAAAGAGAACAACTCCCTAGAGTGTCTTTCCTTTTGTGGCATGTCAGAATGGCTCCATGCGGCTGTTGTTCACAGCCTTACGTTGTGATGAAGTCTCCAGAAGGCATCTGGGGAAGCGCTGAATCGTAACAGAAGTGAGAGATCAGAAAAATACCTCTGCTTGGCCCCAAGAGGAAACTCCTCGTTTTTTCTTGGCTTTTGTTATCAAATCAGTGACAGCAAGTGAAACAAACATGAGGTTCTCCCAGCTTTTGGCCTTCGGGGTTTCAGAGGTTAATCTCTGGCCCTCAAAATCTTGATGCCGATGGGTAGAGTATGGAGGGGAAAATGAATACAGAGTTCAGAGGCATCGGCAGACTGCTTTGCTCTGAGGCAGCTAGGTGTAACAGATTGTCAGTTTGTCCACCTGAGTTAAAATCACCTCTTTCGAAGCAAGCTCTAGCATCTTCCTTCACACCAGTAGGAGACCTTTCTTGAAGCATTCCCGAGAACCTTGTGTCCCGAGGAACCAATGAGTAGATAATTTCTGTAACTATCAACTGGAAAGAGCAAAGATGCACTGGACGAACGAGTTGTTCCCTTGTTACACCCACCTCTCTGGGGTGCAGACGTGCTGAGGGAACTGTTTGTTCCTAGGATATGATGGCGCTTGAGGAAAAACTTGTTTTTCTTGGGCTGGTAGGTCATCCTTCTGAAAGGAAAGCAGGAACAAAACCCATGAAGACTTTACTGGCCACAGTTTCCAATTGTTGTTGAACAAAGCTTTCCTCGTGATCTGGCACTCTGCTATAAAACGGACTTGGGAAGATAAGAGGGCAGCACTGACTTTCTTGGAGCTCTCTTGTTTGGCAGAAGGGTTATTAAGGGTCCTCTGTCATTGTCTGAGGTGTTTGTAGAGTATTGAACCACAATGAACTTTTGCCCTTCGTATGACTTCTCCAAAAAGCCCAAGTCAAATTAGATGTCACTAAAATATCATTTGATGACTACTTCCTGGAGTACTCTCATTCTTCTATTGATTTTTGTGGGCATCCTGCTAACCTTCAGCTGTCCTTCCAGTAATCGTTTTAGCTTCTGTTTCTTCTTGAGGACATTCTAACATAGGATTGTGTTCATCTAGAAAGCAGAACAAGGCATCTGTGCTTTTAGTCCATACCTTTCTGAACGTGGTTTCCTGATAGACCTGACTCCTAACCCACCCACCAAACGTGTGGGCACACTGATGAGAACCAACAGGAGAGTATTTGTTTCAAAGAAAGAACAAGCTGCTGAAGACACTCGAGTAGTTTTCTTCAGACACCAGCCTGATCTAAAATAACGATTTAACTAATAGGGATGGATTAGTGGTTTGTGAATAACACACCTTGGGCCAACGCTTCTTTGAATAGATGGGCTTCTGCAGAGCAAACAGTAACTTCCCATCTGTACCTGTTTCTAAAAAGAGTTCAATGCTTCAGAAGGAACGCCATGAATTTTATGACAGAAATGTATTCCTTAATATTTTGTTGCTGGTCAGACAAAGGGTGATGAAAATAGTTGTAAGTTATTTCAGTCACATAAATTTTTAATAACAAATACAGTACCAGAATAATAAAATCCAACATTGCATACCAGCTGCTTAGAGATTTTTTCTCTTTATCCAGTAATTTATTACAAGACTAAAGAGTAATAAGTCGTTGGGTTTTTCCCCCCCATAGCGTGGGCAATAATTTTTCTCTTCCCTACTACTCACTCTTGGCTTATGTTATCTTCTCTCCCCTCATTCCTGTAATTCCTTCTCATAAATGCATACACAGTATTTTAAAGTAAGTTCCACCTACGTTTTTGACTTTTAAAAGCTAAGGAGTTTGCTTCCTTAAGTTTGTTTTGTGGGTATGCAGTTATAAAAGTAGAGCTTTTAAGTTTTTGTCTGCTTATTTCTGAATGTCTTTTTCTTTGAAGTGCTGATTGAATCTCTGTTGTTAATCTCTTTAACCCCTGAAAGAAGATTACCTTAACGGTGGAGTGGGTGGGGAGGGGAGAAGCAAGGGAGAGGCTAAATATATTTCTCTAGAATGAATTCAGTTCTTCAGTAAGGGCTTTTCTTTGCAGGACTCGAGTATACCAGTGGTAACTTTTTGCTGCTAACCACAGCTTAAGTGCGTGAGCACATATGGGTGATGCTAGTTACAATAACAGTACAGGGTAGCCTTGTCACCAGCCATTTGGTCAAAACAGCAGTACCGTGGGCAGAATCCAGCAGTTTTACCAGAATGGGTAAATTGGCTTCTGGTTTTTTGGTGGGTTTGGTTTTTTTTTTTTTTTAAATCTTGAAGTCTTATCAGCCTGTTATAAATTAACCAAATGCCAGAAGTATCAGAGGAGAAATATTTACACTTAATCATACAAATGTTTGTACCTTTCCCTTTTAATCTACTATATTAACACAATTCAGAAGTCCAGCACACTACTTGTGTATGGTGCTGTTGTAGTTTAACCCAGCAGGCAGCTAAACAACACACAGCCGTTTGCTCGCCTCCCCGCCTCCCCCACGGTGGGATGGGGGAGAGAATCGGGGGGAAAAAAAGTAAAATTCATGGGTTGAGATAAAGACAGTTTAATAGGACAGAAAAGGAAGGGAAAATAATAACTACAACAATAATAATAATAATGATAAAAGAATATACAAAGCAAGTGATGCACAATGCAATTGCTCACCACCCGCTGACCGATGCCCAGCCA
>NW_008824108.1:213759-228565 GCF_000699105.1 Pygoscelis adeliae | reverse complement strand
GGCCAGTTTGGCTGTGCCCCCTCCCAGCTTCTTGTGCACCCCTAGCCTTCTCAGTCGGTAGAGCATGGGAAGCTGAAAAGTCCTTGACTAGTGTAAGCATTACCTAGCAACAACTAAAACATCGGTGTGTTATCAACATTGTTCTCATCCTAAATCCACAACACAGCACTGTACCAGCTACTAGGAAGAAAATTAACTCTATCCCAGCCGAAACCAGGACAGATGCTTAACTTTCAACCGAAGGCAGGGAATCAGTGCTATTAGCAAAGACCGTTTTGCAAAGGTGATTGGACTTCTTTCAGTGCTAGCAGAAAACTTTGATTGCAGTTTTTTAAAGAGAATCAAAGAAATAGGCCTCAGAGTAAGGCAAGAATTCACAATAGTCAGCCACATGGCCAAAAAAAAGTGGTTCAAATTACAGTGTCTATTTGTAGTAGTAGAGAAATTTAAAGGATGTGATTGGGTGTTTGATTGATTTGTATCATTAATTAATAACTGGCTTTTCTACTGTAGATCGAAAGGCATCTTTTGTAAGGTATTTAGACACATTAGATTCTTCATGCATGTATTTGAGTCTTGCTCTATTAACGTTCGTCCACAATTAATGAGTTGGCAATAATAGTATCAGAAGTAAAAAAAAAAAAAGGGTAAGGTGTGCTTTTGTGATGATTCATTATTCAGTGTAAAACTCTCAGACGAGATTTGTAAAAATGCAGTTATTTGGCTTTGCTGCTTGTTTTTGCACCAGTAATTGTCTTACATTACAGCATTAGGGGCTCAATTGACAGGGTGAATATTCCTAATTTTTATAAGCAGTAAATTTCATATAGTGTTTCACCAGCTATGGACCTTCTTCTTTCCAGGAACTCTGATTCATGGTTCTTGAGGAAATTACAGTATCTTTAGTATTGTAATGGTTTGTTTTACAGAGGGAATTAGTTTCTCTCAGTGCGACTATATTAAGGCAGTGTTTGTTTAGAAAGATTTACTTTGTTCCATATTTCTACATCTAATAGTTAACAAGGTAAGAGAGAATTGAAAAGGAAAAAAATAGTTAGACGCACAATGGGAAACATTGTGTTTCCCTAATTGGTAGTTAGAGTCCATGAAACTCTTGTGGCAGTTATCAAAAGACGTATTTTTAATGCTTTCAGACTGCTGCTGTTAATTTTTTTTTTTTTAACTGATTCATTAGAGAATGTGGAGCAGTTGATTTCCTATTTTTGTGGAGGTTTCTACTTTTGAAGTTAAAGTAGATTTTTAACTTCCCCCCTGCCCAAGAATACAGGAATTTTCATGCCGGACTAGTGCTGCATCTAATAGAGACTCCTCTTTTCTTCCTGATTTGTTTCCCAGCTGGGGTAAGCCAGAAAATGCGTGCTATCAGTTGTCACAACCTGATAAATGGCAGGTGGTGACTTCTTAAGATGCAGTCATTTTAACTGTTGGTGACATGTCTCCTCTAGCATTACCTCCATCAGCAGGTAATAGGTGTCCCTGTGGCTCTGGCACAGTCTGCCTGTAGTGGGAATTGGTGGTAATCTTGGGCTGTCAGGGCTATAAATTGTCACCTGTCCAGGTGCAGTTCAGTTCCTAAACTACTATGGATGTTGTAATTACTCTTCTAAATTGTTTCTAATTCTAGTTAGACTCTAGAGCTTAACCCTATCCTGTGGCCGTGAATATCCCAGCTTTGTTTGAGAGTTGTATTTGGGGGGGCTGGCAATGGATGAAAACTGCTTTACATCTTTAAAGATATTAGTTGTAATACCACCAGCTGGTCAGGACCTTATTGCACAGGTGCTTAAAAAAGAAAGCAGGAGTGCCCTGCTCATTTTCTTTGTATAATTCCTTTGGATTTGCTTTGTATAATTGACTCTGGATTTGTCACATCTGTTTCCCCTTCCACTCTGCTATAGAAGTCTTCAGTGTCTTTTCCTTGTCTGTTGCCTGATTCCCTCTTTTTTTTTTTCCCCCCCTTTTTTTCTTTTTTACCATTTACAGTCCACCAAGGAACTGGGATGAAGAATAATCCAAATGTGCTGTTAGTATGTGTTGTTGTAAGGGAAAATAATTAGGTCTTCTCTAGTCTGGGAGTGGCTTAGATTTTATTCCAGAGCACTTTTTCATCGGAGTTTATAGTCTGCATGTGGTAGCATATTGCTGGGGGGTTGTTTTGGTTTTTTTTAACAGTAATAAATCAGCATTTTTGGTAACTTTTTGGGAATCTTCTGTGTTAACTATCAAAAGATGCAACATGGAGATGAACTCTTTTTTTTCCTCTCATTCTCACAGAAGCAACCATGGGGTGCATTAAAAGCAAAGAAGATAAAGGTCCAGCCATGAAATACAGAACTGATAATACTCCAGAACCTGTTATTTCCCACGTCAGCCATTACGGATCAGACTCCAGCCAAGCAACACAGTCACCGTCAATAAAGGGATCAGCAGTTAATTTTAATAGTCATTCCATGACTCCTTTTGGAGGGCCCTCAGGAATGACACCCTTTGGAGGAGCATCATCTTCATTTTCAGCTGTGCCAAGTCCATATCCTAGTACTTTAACAGGTGTGTTGCATAAAACGGTGCTATTATTATTATTATTTATTAAAGCTTGACAGTCATATTAAAAAAAAATACCGTGACCCCTTGCCATACAGAAGTAAATTGCAAATTTAAAATAAAGTGCCTTTTAGGGATTTCTGATTTTCAATATCTTTACTGCTCAGGTAATAATTCAGCCCATATTCACTAGTGGCTGGGGCTTGGGGGTTGGGTGTTTTGGCTTTTGGTTTTGGGGATGTTTTTTAGGATCACAGCACAGAGAAATTTAAGACCTACTAAAGACAGTAATGACAATAGTTGATAAAATTGTGTTAGAAGTTCTAAGCTGTTGAAGAGAGGCACATGGGATAATGGCTTTAAACTTTTGGAGAGAGGTGCAAAATGAAAAACACTTCAAATTCAGGAAATTGATATTTCAAACTGATTTTCAGATTTATTTGATTAGCTGTAAGTTACTTATATTAATGCAACATTGAATCTGTTCATTTATAAAGCTAAACAGGATATGCAGTATATTCTGTGTACTTTACTATATGAACAATATGTGTGAAACGAAAGAGTAGAATTCTCATTGTTGGTGGTCATATTAAAACCAAATTTGAAAATGTAAAAATAGAATTTACAAGGTGCAGAGACCTTCCTGGCTGAGATATAAAGACTCTGAAGATATGGCATTTTAAAGCAACATGCACATTTGATGTTATAAACCCACTTTTATATCAAGATCTTAAAGCTTCATTATAAAAATATTGATTTTGTGTACATGGCTAATTTCAGTAGGTTTGCTGGATATTTTTGAGAAGAAGCTGTAATTTATTCTTTTTTTGAGAGAGAGAGGAAAGAGTAATTTATTCTAGAAGCTTTGCACAGACACTTCACAAAACATGGTAAATAATTCCTTATTGGTCTATTTCTAGTTTTCCCACAAACCTCTAATGTTAGCACAGTTACAGCGCTTAAATGTTTGCTTCATTACAGTGGCATTTAAAATCTTTTAAACACAAGAAATTTGAGGTTAATGAAGAGCCACTGTGACCTTGACACTAAGCAATTCAGGAAACCAAATATGAATTGTAAGGTAATGATTGCCTTGTATTCCCTTTTTGGGAATTCATTAAAAACCAAATAATTAAAATAAGCATCTGTCCTGTCTCAAAACTTTTGAGTCAGCTCTGAATCCCTGTTTTGGATGAACATATGCAGAAATGAAATAAGGGCAGCATTTCTTTTTATTCATTAGCTCCACTGAGGAAAGTTTATCGTGTTTCATCTCCTCCAAGAACCTCTGTATTTCTTCTTACTAGATCAGGTTCTTTGTTCACATGGAAATCTCCAGCAGTGTGTGCAGGCACTCCTGGGTATTACCAGACATCAGGGATGTAGCCCACCGTCAGGTACCACAAATCCTTTGCTGCAGAGACCAAAAGGAATGTTCTCTTGCCTGTCCCTGTTCCTGCTGGTAGTTAAGCGTATTGTATCTTGGGCCACAGTCAAGAGGAGAGATTTCTCATGAAAAGATAGTCTAATATCTCATCAGTGTCACTTCAGTTATCAGCAGGCAGGCTGATTTTGGGTGAACGCTCTCATCGTTTTGCGATCAGGTAAAATGATACTGCATATATAATTATTCCTCCTCGTTTTGTAAAGCCAGCCCATCCACAAATAAACACACTTCAAAAATCAATAAATAAAAAAAATAACACCAGCAGTTGGTTGGTACATTCAGTATCGATTTTCAGATCAATCAAAATTGGGTGGTTTTGTGAATGAATAAGATGACGAACTTCATCTGGCTGTAAGCTTTTTGTATTTGTGACGAATAAAGCTGGATTGCATTCTGTGGCCCTTTGTTTTGCAAGAGAGGAGAATAGATGGGCTTGTCAAACAGGACACAAGTGTCAGTAGTGCTTATCCAGTCCATCAGTGATGTCTGACAAGAGGATGATATGGTTGTCATCATGGCCTGTAATGAGGCTGAAAAGAGTTGAGACGTCTTTTATTCCTCTAGAGCAGAAAAGGAGAAGAAATCCGAGTTAGTCACACTGCTCCTCTATTACACGTTCTCAGTCATCAGATACTCTGAATTCATAGAATATTACTGAAAATCAAAACAGAAAAATGGACCGCTGTTCTTGCCTTCCATGAAGCTGTGTAAGCCCTAGTGCTCTGTAATTCTCATGCTGAACAAGAAAGTAAAGTCTTTTCTCCAAAACCAGTTCTAGATTAGAGGATGGGAATACAGACCTAATCAAAGGATAACCTTTAAGGGAAATGTTATGACTACAAATAGCTTGAACAGCTAAACTAGATCACCTTGCAGTAATTCACAAAGAAAACAGCTGCAAGAGACGTCAAAAATCATTTGAGCGGTATCTGTGTGTTTAAAACATTTGGTGCTGATGCTGTTCTCCTTAAGTATTTTATTATTCTTTGCTATGAAATAAATAACACTTGTGAGCGAGAATAAAAAGAGGTTTTGTGGTAGCTGAAGGGTTGAAATCAAAACTTTCCAAGGATTATATGTTAGCTTTTCCAACTCTTTCTTTAAAAATAATTAAGAGTACACAAATATTGATAATTGCTGATAATTCTCTTATTGCACAGTTTACATTTGAATCCATTACTTTGACTAGTGCTACACTGTCTAGAGGAATTATTCTCTCTTGTTCCCACGTTAGTATCTTTCTAGATGTTGTACAGTTTGTTTCAAAGTTCTTGGAGTCTCCCAGTTTCTTTATGTGCAGTTAAAAACTTTCGTGATACTGTGACTTGAGAGTATTGATTTTCTTCGTCTGCTGAAGAACACTCTGGGGATGGTTTATTTCCATAACACTTGGTGTCTGTTTGTATGAATATGGTATGTATCCCCACAATTTTCTTGCTCCATGTAGCAGTTTGTGTCATCAAAATAATGCAGTAATGTAGTAACGCAGGCAAATACTGCTAGAACTGTGTTGATTTTTAACTTAGATTAGGAACTGTTTAACTTCTAGGGAATATTCTAATTCATTTTTCAGTTCATAAATCACACTTCAAAAAAAACTCCTCAATTACTCTAATCTCCTGTGGGGATTTTTTGTTCTGTTTTTGCTAGAGGAACTGTAAATTCATTTCCAGCTGAGGCCTGCTGAGAGACTGTAATCACAGGAAGACTCTAAATCAAATGAAAATATTTAAGTGATTATGAGCTCTTACATCAGAAAGTGTACATTGCAAAAGAATATTAGATGTAGACAATACCCATTGCATTATGTATTCTTCCTTTCTGATCACTGTCATGTTAATTGTAAGATCTAAAATTAGATGCAACATGTTTCTGTTGGTGGTCTTCTGTGTATATCCTGGTACATATATGTGCATGTTAGAGATGTAATGTTACACATTTAAAAATAAGTTATTGCTTGGACTATCATTAGGCTTCCTAAATGTCCATTAGACTGTGAAATAGCATTTTTAGAGCTTAAAAAGTCTTTTTGAATTGCCCATCAGCAGTTTTCTATTTTAACTTTCTCCTCGTTGTGGTACATAGTTGTTTATTTTTGCTCGTAGCTTGTACACCTCATATAGCCTGTTCTCCTTTCCCTCTTTCTCTTTTAGCCCAGTTTTATGGATTAGTTCTTTTAAGTATAGAAAAAGTTTTCCTACCATAAGTATAGGAGCCTCCCTACCATCCATCTCTCACATGTATCCTGTTTGTGGGACATTGTCGTGGTTTAACCCCAGTTGGCAACTAAGCACCACACAGCCGCTCACTCACCCTCCCCCGCCTGGTGGGATGGGGGAGAGAATCGGGAGAGCAAAAGTAAGAAAACTTGTGGGTTGAGATAAGAACAGTTTAATACTTGAAATAATAATACCAAGAACAACAACAATAATAAGAATAATAAATTGGAAGAGGAGGGAGAGGGAGGAACAAAACCCAGGAAAAAAAAAAAAAAAAACCAAACAAAACCCAAGAGGTGATGCAACTGCTCACCGCCCATCGACCGACGCCCAGTCAGTCCCTGAGCAGCGATCACCACCCCCGGCCAACTCCCCCCAGTTTATACACTGAGCATGACGTCACATGGTATGGAATATCCCTTTGGCCAGTTTGGGTCAGCTGTCCTGGCTGTGCCCCCTCCCAGCTTCTTGTACCCCTCCTCTCTGGCAGAGCATGGGAAGCTGAAAAGTCCTTGACTTAGCATAAACACTGCTTAGCAACAACTAAAACATCAGTGTGTTATCACATTATTCTCATCCTAAATCCAAAACACAGCACTGTACCAGCTACTAGGAAGAAAATTAACTCTATCCCAGCTGAAACCAGGACAGACGTGTTCAGTAACCTTCTCTCAGAATTGGGATGCGGAAGCAAATTCCTTAGGGTTGGTGGAGTGCAGCTGCTCATCCTGTGACATATCTTGGTCCTTGTTCTCTAGAGTAACGCACTGATGGATCATCCTTAGCAAGGGTCTAGCCTCACTTGATGGAATTAAAAAAATCATTAGTCCTAATGCAGAGAAACGTCTTTGTCCCCAACAGAATACTTTTATTACTGGTTCAATTCCTTGAGTAGATCTTGATGTGTAACCCCAGAAAGTTGGGAACACATCAGTTATTTATAGCTAAGTTCAATAGGAAACTACTTCTGTAAAAATTAGTGGCTGATGGTTCACCGTTGTGGAGTTGTAGGATCTTCTAGAATTGCATTTCTTAACAAGAAGCTAGCTTAATAAAGAAGCTAACTTTTTTTACTGCTGATGTGTTGTGCAGGTTTCTGTATATAAGTGCTCTAATTATTAAAGTACATCCAGTGATGTATCTAGCTGCCTTTTGTGGTGTGGAAGCATATTTTTAGGGTGTCTGTTTATAGGCTTTCCTCTGTCTTAAGAAATGAGCTGATTATTGATCCAGCTTCCAATATGAGATGCAAGCCAGAGTGTTCAGTTGCTTCCAAATCAAAATTGATGAGTTGTTTCACGGACAAGTCCTTAAATCAAGTGTTGCAACGTTACTGCTATATCATATGTGTTTTTTTTTTTCTTTTTCCTAAGGTGGTGTTACTGTATTTGTGGCCTTATATGATTATGAAGCTAGAACTACAGATGACCTTTCATTTAAGAAAGGTGAACGGTTCCAGATAATAAATAACACGTAAGTGTTCTTATGCACAGACTTCACTTGGTGGTTGTTGGGAATAAATAGATCCTCAACCCTTCTTGAAATCTGTGTATCCTATTTCAGTGAAAAGTAGACTGATTTTTTTTTTTTTAATTTATTTTTTTATTGAATGCCTGCAATGTTCAACAAGCATGGGGTTAAAATATTGGTATTGGTAAGACAATAACCTTCAGGCTGAGGTCAGGGTTTGGGTGCAGATGCAGAACTGCAGTGACCGGGGCAGCCCCAAGCCTCTCCTCCTCGGTTGGTTGGGTGGCATCCTTCCACACCCCGCTCCGGTGAGGCACAGCTACCCCCTTCGGGGCAGCAGAGGTGGAGACACATACTGTCCCACCCAGGCTCTGCACCTTGCAGATTCTCTCTGACGGGTTTCTGTATCTCACGGGGAGGTGGGCGCAGCCGGCAGCACTGCACATGCCAGAGGCGTGCGCTGCCGGCAGGGACATCTCACCGTGGAAGTGCGTCTAGCTGGCCTCCACAGTAAATCCATGCTCAGATAGTTTATGAGTAGTTTGATGTTCTAGTTCAGTTGCAGCAGCGTTACAGTATTACAGCCTGATTTCTAGGAGCCTAGTGAAAAGGAAATAATTTGCTCACCTTGGAGATTTCTTTACACGCAGCTTTTGGCTGTGGTAATAGTTCTAATTCAAACATGTAGCAGTTTTTTCATTCGTCCAGTTCTCTAATTTTATTAGCTGACTTCCTGCTTCCTTTGTTGCTCACTGTCAACATACAGGCAGAATGATCTGGGAGAGACAGATGAAGACTAGAGAACTGGGAAGTTTATTTACACATCTCTGCCATAAAACGTTTTGTTGTAGGTTTGCATTTTGCACATGTTGATAAATTCCTTTTACATTTAAAAAAAGGAAAAAAAAAAAAAACCCCAAACAACAAAGCCCAAATCTTTAAAATGCAAAACTCCACTAAGAGGCACTCGTGTTGTTTACAACGAAAAGAAAAATACATTTAGGTGCAGCACAAACTATTTTAGATGCCTTCGTAATTAAAATAACACCTTACCTAAATTTGGCCTGCCTTTCATATGTGAGGATGTTACAGGTGCTAGGGAATGATGTATTGTATATACGTGGAAGAGATAACTGATGTTTCGTTGCAGGGAAGGAGACTGGTGGGAAGCAAGATCCATTGCTACGGGAAAAACAGGCTACATCCCAAGCAATTATGTAGCTCCTGCAGACTCCATTCAAGCAGAAGAGTAAGAAATTGTATCCTGTCAATCTGTTCTTATTAGCCACTCCACACTTTGTGCCCTCTGGTGAAACTATTCCCTTAATTCAGTATATGTAACATTTAAGGGTAAAGTAGGATAATACTACTGATTAAAAGATAGCAGTGCTACTTGGATGATGTCAAAGGTATAATTATTAGTAAGTGTGAGGTGGACGCTCATGCAAATGTTTTATGCCTGCTTGCTATATGCAGGGCTAAAGGAAAAAGGATGGGAGGATGCAATAATGAAGGTAAGAGTTGAGGGACATGCATTGTATTTCATATAAAGCAAAAATGGATGTGTTTTAGTTAGAGTTCACACACCATCAACTCTAGGTTTTTATCCTTATTGTTGCCAAACGCTAATTCAAGATCAGCTATATCCTTGGTAGCACCTAATCTTACATTCTAAAAAACATTTGTGTGGACAGTTATTGCTAATCTATTAATCTAGATTAATAGATCTTTATTTACCATCAAAGCTCCCAGAGCGCTTACAGAATCACATAAAGTTGTTGTGGGAACTGTCAGTTGGGGTACAGTTTCAGGTGATACTTGTTCCAAAGGATTAATTGTATTTGTTGTACTAGAAATACAAAGCTCTGCAGCTCTTGCTTCAATATGCAGGCGTGGTACTGCCAATAAGCAATTCCCTGATGCATGATCTGGGCACTTCTGTGTTTGCTACTGCACTTCTGGGAAAAGTGCCCGATTTCCAAGATGTTTCCTGAATCTCAAGCTGAGACTTTAGCATGTTACTGCTGCTCTCACCTGGCTCTTTGCTATTGAAAAGTGATTGCATCAAAGACGCGCTGTTATTTTATGCCCTTGAGTTTCAGCTGCTTCTAAAATTATTGACTTGAGATTTTTTTTGAAAAAAAGTTGTTTTGTTTTTTTTTAAACTATGCAATAAAAGCGTATTGTCATTACAACAGCAGTGGTGGTAAAATGGAAACGATAGCCCTTTGCAAACTACGAATGCAGTGTTTCTGCAAAGGAAGTATTGCCCCTAAAGACAGGCAGAATGGGGTGGTGGGATTTGTGACAGGTTTATGTGATGACTAGAGGTGAGAGTGAGGGGTGATGAGTGAGGAAGCTTTTTTAAACTGACTATTTTAAAGAACTAGTGCTAATTTTATTAAATATCACCACAGCATTTGGAATAGAGTTCACTTGCTTTAGAGCTCATTTGTTAGCCCTGGGCTTTGATAGTGTTTGTAGATCTTGTGTTATGATTGCGGTTGGAGTTACAAGTGCAAAAGTGATACACAGCCCCAGATTGCTAGGATTTTCTTCAAGTGCTCTTTTCTAAGCCTGAAGGCATTTATATCAAAAACTGCTTGTGGCAGGATCCATATTATCCGTGTGGCTTTTGAATGATGTCATAATAAAAATGTTTAAAGCTCATAAAAAAAACCCAAAAACCAGTAAACCCTACAATTATTTTACAGGTAATGAAATAAACTAACACTTTACAATATAGTTTGCAAATTGTCTTAGTAGTCTGGGGAGGAGGCATTTTCATGTGAAGTAATTACTAGGCTTCAAGTTTGCTTCAGTAAGATTATAGGTTACATCCAAATTGTGTCAAGCGTATGTACTCTGATACCCAGTTCTAACTTTGCACATCTACTTAAACAGTCAAACTGCAAATACAATAAAAAGTAAGGATAAGTTTCAGATTCCCAAGTGATCCCACAGGCCATTCTGTTCACAGGCCAACAAAATGATCCCTTCTTACCTACATTTTTCCCCCACAAAACGTTTCACCCACAAAACCATTGTTTTGCAGCAGTTTCCAATGCTACTTTTCTTCTCCCAACACTCATGAAGCCAGATTTCCTTGATGCTATGACAGTCCCAAATGAAAATGTTTGAAATTTACCCTTTGCATTATTTTGTGACTTCTGAGGTACACAATCAAAATAAAACATAGTTAGAAATAAGTGTTATTCTAAAGTCTGGGGATTCACTGGGAGATGGATGTTAAAATTATCACTGGCTCAGGACAGAGCTGTGTGCAGGCTGTTCATCAGGGTGAGCACACTTTGAGAACATAGAAGAAGAAATTCCTTTTGCGAAAGAACTTAAGGAAAGAAAAAACGCAGGGGTTTTAAAACGTCTGCGTACTTTCAGTATCAGAATGATGCAACAAAGATGGACTGTTACTCAGAGACAAATGATACCTATCACAAGGTTGTTTCTAAATGATGAGTAGAAAAAAAAGTGCTCCCTCTACTGAGGTACAGAAGGACGGGAGGCAACACAAGTTGAAACAGGAGGTTCCAGCTGGATATAGGAAGAAACCTTTTTATCCTGAGGACAGCCAGGCCGGGGCACAGGTTGCCCAGGTTGGCTGTGCAGGGTCCATCCTTCAAGGTTTTCAAGACTGGAGTGGACAACGCCCTGAACAACCGGGTCTCGTCTCACAGCTGACCCTGCTTGCAGCAGGAGGCTGGACCAGAGACCTCCCAAGGGCCCCTTCCAACCTGAATGAACCTGTCATCTGATAATATTTGTACACATCCACTTTGCATTAAATATTGGGTTTTAACATATAGCCGGAACTTCTTAGAGAAGGTAGTTTTGGCTGCTGCAGTGTTTTGAGTGTGCTTACTAACAGTATTTCATTGTCATCTGATTCAGCCTGACCTGTGAACTTCTTAACCAGAAGGAAGGTGTTACTTTCGATGATGAGTACTGTTGATGTCCATTGTTAAACCATCAGAAAAACATAGCATTTGCAGATAGCGGCCTCTTTACATGTATTTTGCAAACAATAGAAATGAGAGTCATATAGAAATAGGTCATCTTAATCTTTTGATTATATGGATGTCATTGCTTTTGTTGATCCTTAACTGCTTTGGGATATTAGTAGTCCAGTCAATGCTTGAGATTTCTAAATCTTGTATTTCTATGATTACCAAAGCATAGGAAGCTTTTACTTACACGTGTTTCCTTTAACGTTTCCTAGGTGGTATTTTGGTAAGATGGGCAGGAAGGATGCAGAAAGACTACTTTTAAATCCTGGGAACCAGCGTGGTATTTTCTTAGTAAGAGAGAGTGAAACAACTAAAGGTATGTATATTTATGTGTATCTCTTCTCTCTCTCCCCCCTGCCCTCCCCCCGCACCCCACCAAGGTGCACATAATGACCATTTTTGTCTATCACATTTTACATATGCATGTGCATGCACGTATGTGTATAATGACAGTTGGGGAGATATGTTAAATATGTTTTTAAATTTTGGTGAAGAACCAAGTATGACTTGTTTCCTAGGTGCTTACTCCCTTTCCATACGTGACTGGGATGAGGTCAGAGGTGATAATGTGAAACACTACAAAATCAGAAAACTTGACAATGGTGGATACTATATCACAACCAGAGCACAATTTGAATCTCTACAGAAGTTGGTGAAACACTACAGAGGTAAGTCCAAGTTCTAGTGTCCCAACGCTACCTTGTGCCTATCATGAGGAAGAAAAACTGCGCCTGTAGCTTATTTTTAAAATTCACAATTATAAAATTTCTTTTTTATTTCGACAAACAGTAAATGGACTAGTTCTTTTTATCAATATTAGGATGCTACTTTTGTTATAGTCTTACCCCTGCTTAACCACAAAGCTTATTTTTTCCATTTTCCAGAACATGCCGATGGGCTGTGTCATAAGCTAACAACTGTGTGTCCCACTGTGAAACCACAAACACAGGGACTAGCAAAGGATGCCTGGGAAATTCCTAGAGAATCTTTGAGGCTGGAAGTAAAGTTGGGCCAAGGATGTTTTGGTGAAGTATGGATGGGTAAGAGCTTAATGTGGACACCTTTCAGTTGTTCGTGTGAATGTTTTAATAGTATTTTCAGTAAAGCAGTACTGGGATCTGAAAAGATAATCTGATAAAGAATTGCAGAGAAAAAGTACCAATTACGATCAGTCACATAAAGGTAAAAATAATAGTCAATACAGTTCTAATTTATAATTATACTGTTAGCTAACAAAACAGAAGGAAAAAGCACAGTTTCAGCAGAAAATCTCTTCTGTATTATAGGGGAGACTAACATCTAATTTGTTTCTCTAGGAACGTGGAATGGAACCACGAAAGTAGCGATCAAGACACTAAAACCTGGTACAATGATGCCAGAAGCTTTCCTGCAGGAGGCTCAGATCATGAAGAAATTACGACACGACAAACTTGTTCCACTATATGCCGTTGTTTCTGAGGAACCAATCTACATCGTCACTGAATTCATGACAAAAGGTGTGTGACAGAATGTTTGAAGATACTACGTTTAAAAGATTATTTAAGATCCCAGCAACAAATTAAATGTTTAATTAATGTTAGGTTTAAGCTGACTGGAGTATAAGTGGTAATTTTGATTAAATTAAAATGAGCAACGCTTGACCTATTTGAAGCAGTTCTGATTTAGATCGTGGGTGGAGGCATGATTTTTTTGCACATCTGTGTAACCCGTGCTAATCTTCCAAGTACAAGATTGGGTTTTTTCTCCTTATTTTTTAGTGTGTACTGCCTGTTACATTTAAATTGGATGGTATAGCTGGGAATATTATTATGAGAATACGCCTGCCCGTAGAGAGGTCGTGTTCACAGCGACAGAATCAGTTGGGTTTGGTTGGGGTTTTTTTTGTTTTTCTTTTCCAGCAGTGTAATAGTAAATTTTATAAAGGTTGAGAGTTTTTTTCCCCGACTCCCTCCTCTATCTCCTTGTTTTCAGTCTTTCATCCTTCTTCCCTTGCTTCATATCATTTCTCCCTCCCCCTGCTGCTGAAACAGAGATTTAGAGATTTAGGCTGAATGTAGAAATAAACATCGTAAGCATATTAGTGTTAAGAAGCAGCAGATTTTCAAGTCAATTATTCCAGTTTTATGAAATGCAGGCATCTGTTCACCTCACAGAGAGATTTTGCTGTCCTGGTAAGAAATAGAAACAATGTTAAAGTCCAAGGGAGTGGCTGCTTGTGTTCAGTACTCCGCCACAAATATGTGTTTGTTTTTTTTTCCTGTTTGGATGGGGTTTTTAAGCATTGTGTAAGTTTGAAAAGGTAGAAAGGAATAGAAAGTGTAAAAAGTTCCTTCTGTGGTGGTGGTGTTCCTAAATAACACTAGACAGTGTCTCTGTCAGATCTTAAAGCTGCCATGCAGAATCAGTTTTTATTGTTCACAAATCAGGTTTTGGCAAGGCAATCAGGAAAAAAAAAAACTGCTTTATAGTATTCCGCCTAAGAAAAAGCAAAGATTAAATCCGCAACTGGGATGTTACCTTGCAACAGCAGAAGAATTGGAAAAGTAGTTGCACGTTTGCCTAAGTTATGGATTCAAAACGCCATTGGAAGCCTGTGTTTTCATTTGAAAAATATCTCGCATTTTACCAAAAAACAGAAACCCTTTTTGGTGGTTCATACTTGAAAGTTAGTAGAACAATTTTTTTCCCTTTTCTTTTTCTTTCTCTTTTTACAAGGAAAAGAGGTGGATAAGAACTGCACAGTACCCAAAATTTTTTGCAATGTGGACAGGCTGCTAGAGGTCAGCATGAAATCTTTGCTCCTCTTCAGTCCTTTGAGCTCATGAACCAAGATAGGAAAAAGTCTGTGCAAATACACACAACAAACATCAGCAGCAGTGTGAGTCTGGCCTGCCACACTTTTACTTTCAATGCAAAAATACAGCAAGTGACTAAAACCACATCGGAGGTATTTAATTCACGGCTACAGCCATGAATCCACCGCAAGATCTGCAGTTCAGTGGTTTTTTCCACCCCATCGCCACACTTGTAATTTTGTCGTTGTGATTTTGACTGTGATGAGACTGATTAGTTACCAGTCTTCA
>NW_008824108.1:213384-213692 GCF_000699105.1 Pygoscelis adeliae | reverse complement strand
GTCAGAGACAAAGTTTTTACCACGCGTGTAAAGATTACTGTCTTAAAAGGAGTGCGGGTCCTTGGAACTGATTTCAAATACTACTCATGTTGTAATGTTCTGGACACGATTGCGTTGTATAAATGGGAGAAGATAATATATCGTAAAGAATGGAAAACACTTTTGTTTTCCCCTGTAAGGAAGAAAAAACAACGAAATAAAAGCAACAATTTCAGAATCATTTCTCTGGTTGGAGCTGGCAGAAAAATTTAAGTAATGGATAGGAGGGGTTTTGTTCTTTAATTATAAATCTCACTGTGGAAAAAAGT
>NW_008824108.1:208027-213346 GCF_000699105.1 Pygoscelis adeliae | reverse complement strand
GTCAATACCAGGAATATTGGGAAAAATCCTTATGTATTGCCATATAATCATCAAGTGGCAGTCTTTTATTAGTGTTCAGTTATCTGAATTATTGAAATGGATTCCAAAATACTTGGATAAAACTTGACACTAACTAGTTATCAGGGCAGAGTCAACTACAGGCATAGTCATTGAGAGTCATGTATTCTGTTAAATAACGGGTTTTCAAACACAGATTTTGGGAGATGAATGTGTAATTCATAATGTCTAGGGAAAAAAAAGTCATTCATGTTTTCAGGTCAAATTAATGTTTTGAGTTTTTCCTTCCCCCCCCCCCAAATGTGTCATCTTTTACAGGCAGCTTGCTAGACTTCCTTAAAGAAGGAGAAGGGAAATATTTAAAACTCCCACAGCTGGTCGACATGGCTGCTCAGGTACATTGGATAAACCAAGAAAATTGTATTTTGTGCTTAGAGAAGAGATTTAAAACTATATGAGATATCAACTAAATGTAAATATTGAACATTAGGGAAGTGATGGTGCCCCTGTACTCGGCACTGGTGAGGCCGCACCTTGAATACTGTGTTCAGTTTTGGGCCCCTCACTACAAGAAGGATGTTGAGATGTTGGAACGTGTCCAGAGAAGGGCAACGAGGCTGGTGAGGGGTCTGGAGAACAAGTCTTATGAGGAGCGACTGAGGGAACTGGGGTTGTTTAGCCTGGAGAAAAGGAGGCTGAGGGGGAGACCTCATCGCTCTCTCAACTACCTGAAAGGAGGTTGTAGCGAGGTGGGTGTCGGTCTCTTCTCCCAAGTAACTAGCGATAGGATGAGAGGAAATGGCCTCAAGTTGCACCAGGGGAGGTTCAGATTGGACGTGAGGAAAAATTTCTTTACTGAAAGAGTAGTTAAACATTGGAACAGGCTGCTTGGGGAAGTGGTTGAGTCACCATCCCTGGAGGTATTTAAAAGACGTGCAGATGAGGCACTTAGGGACATGGTTTAGTGGGCATGGTGGTGTTGGGTTGACGGTTGGACTTGATGACCTTAGAGGTCTTTTCCAACCTTAATGATTCTATGATTCTAACACTCTGGCTATTGTATGCTGTTCTGTCTTGCATCTTCTGTTGTAGGTTTGTAACTTGTCAAAAAGAGTCTAGTTCCCAATTAGCAGATACTGTATAGCCAGACACGCTCTAACCGGTGCTGTCACGAGCTCTTGCTATGCTATACTTCCTATACTTATACAATGAGAATGGAGCTAAAGTAAAGGGGTACAGCTTAATGCTTGGGATAAATGTATATAGTCATGAAAAATAATCTTTAATAAAACTTTATTTTTAAGATTGCTGATGGCATGGCTTACATTGAAAGAATGAACTACATCCACAGGGATCTCCGGGCAGCTAACATTCTTGTAGGAGACAATCTTGTGTGTAAAATAGCAGACTTTGGTTTAGCGAGGTTAATAGAGGACAATGAATACACCGCAAGACAAGGTAAGACCAATTTATTCACTGAATAAATAAGACCAGTTACCTTCAAATTACTTAGCACTATTACATTTAGCAGAATGTGTCTGTGTATTCTGTCCGCATGAATAAAGATTATGCATATAAGCGTGCTTTCACAGCTATGTTTAGGTGTCCCCCTTACCTAAGTGCAATTTTAAAAAGCATTTTAATGTTCAAAATTATCTGGCAGCTTGCTTACGTTTTCAAAAAATGTTTTTAGTTATTTTTTCGGGTAAAACTTGCTCCGGTTTGAAGAGAGCTCAGATTCCAGAGAGGTTGCTCATCAGATTCTGAAGATCATCCCACTTTTTGAAATATATTTAATTAGGAATCCCAGATGTCTTAAGTGCTTCCAAAAATTGTAGCCAGTAGTTGCTGTCCTAGTTTGAAACTGCTTTCCAGTTTGAAGTATTAAAATACTAACCCACTTCGAATTTTGTCAACAAAGCAAAATGTAAAAACTTTTTGAGTGCAGTATTCTTTTTAAAATATTTCTAAGTGTGAGCAAATGATGCATAAGCAAGGGAAAATTGAGTATCTGTCTCTCCAATGTTCGTAGGAGCTAAATTTCCAATTAAATGGACCGCTCCGGAAGCAGCACTGTATGGTCGGTTTACAATCAAGTCGGATGTGTGGTCATTTGGAATTTTACTGACAGAGCTGGTAACAAAGGGGAGAGTGCCATATCCAGGTAAGAGGAAAATTTAATAGATTTTTCTTTTCTTTGTTGTATTCTGTGCTTATGAAGTTACCTTTTGTATTTTTCGCCTTCATTCAGAGCCCACAGTTGACAAGCAGAGACGAAAACTTAGTCATGCTTCACCGGTTCCTTTGTTCACAAAGCTACTTTGTTTTATTTACAGATTAACTATTATATATTTTTCAAGTGTTTTAGGATAATAGCATTTGTAAATGTGACTGATAGTTCATTTCAGATTAGTGGGTATCCTTATGTTTTCCTATCTGTTTGTTCCTGAAATTTCTACTTTTGACATTTTCCCAGGCTACAGTGAGCATCGGTAGAGTGAACCTGCTGGACCGGTTTTTGAAACTAAACATATGTAACATATTTTGTCAGATATTTTGCTGTGACTGGAATTTGTAAGGCAGTTCTGTTAGGTATAAAATGCCTTTTTCTTGGCCTGATTTCAAATTAAGTGGTCCTTGAATGGAACCTAAGGCAGGCAGAAGGAATTTGTGCTTGAGTCTCCTTTTTGAAAGGACAGGCCCAAGGCAGTGGGAAAGTATACAATTGAGAAAATATACAAATGGAAGAAGGACCAGGTATTGAGGAATAACCAGTGTAATGAAATCATTTTCAGGAAATGTATTTAATGCAAAATGTAAAAAATTCATTCATTATAAAGTGCGTTCATTAAAGGTTCCGTTATGGTAGATTTGCGTGCATTGCGGCTGGAGACACTTGAAAAACTCTGAGAAACTGTTCTTTGCATAATGTCATTCAGAGCTGACGTGCTTTCCTTTTAGGGATGGTGAATCGGGAAGTTCTGGAACAAGTGGAGCGTGGATATAGGATGCCTTGCCCACAAGGCTGCCCAGAGTCTCTCCATGAGTTAATGAAACTGTGTTGGAAGAAGGACCCTGATGAGAGACCAACATTTGAATATATACAGTCTTTCTTGGAGGACTACTTTACTGCTACAGAACCACAGTACCAGCCTGGAGACAATTTATAAGCCAACAGTCTATGTAACATGCACAAATCTGCCAAATGTAAAAGACTTGCAAAGAATTCCTGACATCTATAAGGAATCAAAGGAAAGAAAATCTTCGCTACTTTGCATGCTCTTAATGGCAAACTGGAATTTCATAATGCAGTTGCACAAAACCACTTTTAAAGTGTTATAATCTAATTTACCAATGACATGTTTTTATTTTTTTTCCTCTTTCCCAACTTATTTTCAGGGTCCAAAGGAAGCTTACTGAAAATACGGGGTAGAAAAATGAGTGTTGGTGTGAACAATAGCAGAAAAACCAATGTTTCAAATCCTTTATTTTCCCAACATTTGATAATCATTCTACTAAAGAGGGAATTGTCTGGAATTAGTGATCTTGGGGTAAGACATTTTTAAAGCAAAAGAACTTTGTGGGACCAAGTAATTCTATTCCAGTTCTGTAAAACTCCCTGTGTTCAAAATCACATGTGTGTGCCCCCCCCCAAAAAAATAGATGGTACAACTGTATTTGATATATAGTCTTGATCTTTAAGCTTCCTCTTGCATGGACTTAATTAGGGTAGGCAGGTTAAAAGAGAAATTGGAACAACGAATGACAAACTTGATCTAAATGGTAGACCTCAATAGTGAAATTAGAGAGCATAATGCACTGTGTTAATACTTGTATTAATATAACTGGAAAGTAGCATGAGAGATTTTTCTTTTTTTCTTTCTGCATAGCTAATTAAGAATAATGAAGGTAACTAGAAAATGGGGTAATATTTTATAAAATTGTGTTGATAAAGTATGATGATATTTGAACTTGAAGCTATGTAATACAATCAGGGGGGGAAAGCCTTTAATCTTTTAAGCTCCAGTCCAACAGCGAGCTTTTGTATGGGAAGACGACCTGAACAAAGCTCACCGGGAAAGCAAGGCTGAAGCTGGTAAATGGCCACTTTTTAGTCCTTTTTCAGAGACGGGTTTGGTACTGTTGTATGTGGCTTACATGTGTTAACAAGGGCGGGTGCCACAAATGCTAGCTGTCACTAGTTCAGGGATTTGATTGCACTTTTGCTTTTCTTGACTATTAAGACACACTTACACGCAGTTGTTCTTCCCACTTCTGCCCTTCCTACAGAATTATTTAACTAAAAATAAACAGAAGAAAATGTGAAAGTTTAAAAACTAAAGGGATAAAATATATTTAATATTGTCCGAATATAGTGACATTGAAATTTGCTGGCATTCAGCCCAGCTGACACTACATCTAGATTTATTTTCTTTGGCTACTCACATATCAAGCAATAACATCATGTCTTTTACTCAACAATTTGCATGAGGTTCTTGAATTTCTGATCAAGCTTGTGTACTTTAATTTTGAAACACTAAACTCTTACTTAGCTACCAGGTTGGAATTCATATTATCATTGTCAAGCTATCCAACAAATGAATTTCAGAAAAGCTGGTAATATAGTTCTGGTACTAAACTTAACATTCTTCATGGGTTTACACTACATTGAATCCAACTACCAAACAGATCTTTGTAAGAACAGTGCCATCGTTTTTCATTTTCCCTCATCATCTCTCATCACCTATACATCTGTGGTTATCAAATTTTAAAAGGGCTTTATGTAAGAAAAACAAAAATAAAACAAAAAAAAAACCACACACAAAAAATAATCAAAAAACCCAAAAAATACAATGGAATTTTAATTTTTCTAAATATTTTAAAATTAATAACACAATCATATGAGTTTATGTATTAATACAGTTATAACAAAAAAATGCCAAAAATGACACTGGCATTGTTTGGATTTTTAATTACTGAATGGAACAGTTCATTGTAATAACACTTGTATAGTAAAGGAATAAAACACTAACTTAATGAACGTGTTCATTGTAAATGGTTGTGTATTATAAGACTTCTCCAAAAGAGTTTGTATGTTTATGAAAATTTATTTGTTTCACCTGAAGACCTTGATGTGGTTCTTACCCTAACAGAGTTTAAAATTCACATTCACACTTTTTATATAAATAGTAATAAGTTTAATTATGTAACTAAGTATTTTTATAAAGTATGGCATTGTTGAACTGTTTTGCAGAATTGGTTCAAAATAAATTTCTCCTTGATTGCATCTGCTTATTTGGG
>NW_008824108.1:177016-207962 GCF_000699105.1 Pygoscelis adeliae | reverse complement strand
TCATAGTGAGGAGAAAAGGAGGGGAATAAAACCTTCATGAGTTCGCGGTGTATTTTTATCCTTTGTAAACTATTTTAATGTACTTTCATACCAGATGCTGAGTTCGTGGTGCATTATTGCTGTGAAAAGGGAGACATTTTCTAGAGCAGCTCGGAAGTCCTTGGCAGGAATGGGCTAGAACAATTCTGTCCGGACTTAAAACTAACCCCCATGACGGACGGACAGACAGGCTTGGGCTTCTTGTGAGAGCAGGTCCAACGTAGACTCTCAGCTGGCGGTCACTGCCACGCTGTAGGGCAAACACATTTCCTCTCTCTTGCTTTATCTGGTATTAGCAGCCACTGTTGACTTCTGTGCAATTTTTCAGGGAGTTTTATACATTTGTTCTTGTGATAGCTGATGTTTTATCTCAGCTTCGTTGGAATGTTACCTGTCTCAATGACAAAGGGATCTCAAACCGCAAATCCTGACATGTATATACAGTGCCACTGTAGGTTAAGGAGCTAGTACTGTGAGTTTCAATAATAACTAATACAGCACTAAAACCATTCTTCTTACAGAACCTACAAACTGCAAAGTTTACTGTATTTTTAGTTTTTCCTGTAATGTGATTAATGTTTTACTATTTTTAATGACAACAATCATGTAATCTCTGGTAATCTGTACTCTCCCCATTGTCCATTGGAACCTTGTGGTACCCATTCTGCATGCTAGGCCTGCAGATTGTTTCTGTCATGCGTTGTTTCAAGCTGTAGTATTTTAAGGGTATTTTCATACTATTTTTGACTAAACTTCCAAACATAGAAATGTGTACGATCCTACTATTTAGATAAAATACATCCCTATTTTAGCATAAAGCATTATGAAAAGAACCTTATGTGTTCTTAGCCTTGCAACCACTGAATTGTCAATTCACTAGGCTTGTGAGTAGCTCTTACCACCGAAAAGCAGCTTTAGAAAGGTCTTTTTTTTTTTAAAAAAAAAAGAAGGTCTCCTAGAGTTTGCTGATGGGTAGAAACAAGCCGGAATGCTATCTTACCCGTAGTCATCTACAATACTATTTATTCTAAAACACATTATCCACAGCTGGAATGAGTATAAATGAATATAAACAACTGAACTTAATGAGCCCCCACTTTTGTTATTTATTTTGATCTGTTCAATAAACTTATCAGTTTTTAAGTTTTCTGTGAAGATGCTGTAGATGTTTGTATTTGTGCCAACTTGCCCCCAACACGCAAGACTTCGCTTAGAGCTACACAGTCACGTTGGGTTTAAACCACAGGAGCACTCACTTAAGCTAAGCAGTACATTGCAAACAGGAGACTCAAATTCTCACACCTTGCTAAGGATTTTAGGACTAACTTTGAATAGCTGATTTGGGCACCATAAGCAGGTCTGGGTGGATAACTGCTAAAGCCCAGAACTGTGATTCATCCAATAGCTATTGTCTCGTGCAGTAGGTACTTGGACTCTTGGTGCAAATGCTGAGAAGTGCAGGTGCCTTCATAGCCGCGCGTCTTGCTCCTACTTCAGCCTGATCCTAATGTAGGAACGAGACTGCCGTTGGCCTTCCAGGCACTGCAGGAGGCTGGCAGTCAGTGCAGGGCTGGAAACCCCCATGATGCACGTCTCTGGCAGATACCTTTTCAAGACAGGGTGGGAAGAGTCAGCAGATGGAATGGGATGGTTGTATCTATTTTTGATGTAACGGCCTCGAGTATAAAACCTGGGCTCCGATCAAGAATCGTGGATAGCTGGTGGAGCTTATACAGGTGGCTGTCAGCTGTGAGAGACTGTTAGGAGGTTGTTGAGAGTGGGGAGCAGAACCCACTGCAGGACTTTACCCGCAGCCACAGGCTTAAGCATTTGCTCAAGGACCAGGATCTTTTCTTTTTTTCTCTGCACTTTTCCCTGCTGACACTTCCAGAGGGGGAGAGAGCTGGAGAAACATCAACAGCTTCCCTGCTTCTCCCTTAGCATAAGGGAGGGAGAGGGAGAGAGTGAGACGGAAGGATGGAGGTGAGCAGCTGAGGTACTACGCTTCTTCGCTGGGCAGAGGGAAGCAGGTTGAGGGGTGTGGCGTACCAGGTGTCATCTGTTCTCTCTGCTGTATTTTGAAAAGGAGGTAGAAATGCAGGGGAACTGAGGAGCATCTGTTCCCTCGTGCGCAGTGGAAATGGAGCAAGGCTAATGCCAAGTGCTGCTTGTGTTCTCTATGTTGGTTCTAGTCAGCTCACCCTGACTCGTTCCTAGCAGAGCCCCTTCATATTAGCTGGGGAGTCCCAAGCGTCATTCTGTCATTTGTAAGAGTGAACCTTGATCAGCTCTTAGGGAAAAAAAAATGATACAGAGCGCCTGACCAGAGAGATGCTGTTCCCTGGATCCCAAATTGACAGGGATGCTTGCCTCTGGAGCTCAGCTCCAGGGTGACGGCATTTCAGACACTGGCAAGTAGCTTAGCATTTCTTTCCTAGTTGGTGTATGTGGATGTAGGATTTTGTGTTAGGTTTCCCTCCTCTCCATGTGGGCACGGCATACCTAGGAACTTAACGGAGTTCAGGCATTACCCATGTTCTTTACTGGTCCTACTTTTTGAGCTTATTTTCCTTGTTAGTTCTGCATGCAAACGTGCTTCTTGTAGGTAGCACATGGGGGTGGGGGTGGGGTGGGGTGTGTGACATTTTTAATTTAAAGGTGTATTTTTTGTCAAATTGTAATAACCACTGTTGTTGGGGATCAAAGTATTCATAGCACTGTGTGCTTTTACAGAACATTGTCCATCTCCTCTTCGTATTTCATTTACTTTAAGTGAGTAGAAACACGTGTTGGCTATTGTGTTGCTTTTGATTTGTTCTTCTTAAAGGAGAGAGGACAGTTACCAAGTTAAACTCAGCAAGGTCTGATGAACAGACTGGAAATTTAAAAGGGAAACCTGAATACAAGCACTCTTGATGAATCTGAAGCTGACTACTGTGAAAGCATTCCCTTTTTTATCAAAAAGCTACTCCCAGTAGGAGCACTTCACCCCTCTCCTTTGTGCCCTGCTGCCAGGTTATTGAGTAGTAGGCTGATGAGTAGCTGAGGCTACTGACGAGTACACACTGGGAAATGGATAGATCTGTGCATCTTACATTTGGCCCTGAAAATCCATCCCATGCGTGCTAACAACTCACTTTTTTCCTGGACCTCAACAGGTGCCAGCTGCTGCATTCACCATTCATTCAATACCCCCACATTTATTCACATCTCGGGCAGCCTTCCAGGGGCTCCGTGGCTGATGATCCTTCTCTCAGCTTCAGTGTTTGGAAGTGCCAGAGTTGTATGTGCTGGGTAAGGAAGCATTTCTGCTCTTTCAAGAACAAAAAAGGATAAATCTCAGTTCAGCATGACTCCTATGGTCAAAGTGCCACAAATAAGGAGAATATCTAATCATTTGACTGCTTCATCATGAAAACAGTGAGGATGGCTCCCTGCTCCTCCAGCAACTGTGGAATACGCCATTCACGGAGATGCTCAAGGTGTGTTGTCGAACAGTGAACGACCGTGCTAGATTGCAGCCCCTGTTCAGCCCTGGCAAGGAGGCCAAGTCTGTGGTTATGTCCTTCTGAAGAGTTCCCAAGAAAAGGCAAGAGTGTTGGCTCACATTTCTAAGAGTGGAAGGTGGAGACTAGATGACTTACATCCCTCTACCCACCTTCCTCTCAGTTCTAGCCTAGGTGCTCGCTCTTCACCACAACTGACCGGCTTTTATTTCTCCATCATGTGGCTGTGCAGTAATAGCATGAACACATATGAGAATTCACAGAATTAAAGATTAGAAGCCTTTAGCAGCCTTATGTACCATCTTTTTTTCTTTTTTTTTTTTTCTTTTTTAAATGGAAGGTGCCTGGCAAATTGAGCAGCCTTATTAGAGCAAGGTCAGATCCATGTCACTTCCACTGGAGTTTTGATTTCATTCTATATTACCCTCTTCACTTCTGGAATGGGTCTGTCTTTCAAATTGGCTTATGACTAGCATAAATGTATATTCTTTACTTTGTGCTAAAAGTCTGCAAGTACAATAGAAATCGTTTCCATACTTACATGTTAACTTAGCGTTATTTGTTAAGGTGACTGCATCAAAATCAGTGCATTTAATCTTCTTGCCACCTCTATCAAAAGACTACCATTTGCAAGGGGAGATTTTTTCTCATATGAAACTGAAGTTCAATCAGTAGCTTCAGGGGGTTTAAGATTATAATAAGTAGATTACTAATAGGCTCAATATAATCTCTGGCGCCACTGTCATTAGAACAGCCCCAGCCTTTTCAGACTGCTACTAAGTGTTTTGAAGGTAAGTGTGTGTATACTTAGCAATAGATATGCCCTCTGAGTTCAACTGATCATTAAGGTAAGAAGGAATGATCCTCTCTGCAGCTTGGGGATGACAAATGGCATTCAGGAAGATAGTGGGACACATATCCACTTTGACAGGCCAGCCTGCCTTGTGCGAATGCTCTTGATTTATCGACAAGATAGCACAACCCTCATTTGTTCTTCGTCCCAAGACAGACACTGTTATGCCAGGCAACAGGCAGAAATCTACTCATACGCAGCATCTCTCTTCGGGGTTCCCAAGGCATCTGCCATCTTACCTAACAACCCTTATTACATAATATATAGCATTCCTCGCTCTCAAACACTTCACAAATGAGATCAGTTTCCTTATCTCTGGATGGCAAATTAAGGCAAGGGGAGAAGAGGTATTTTGACTCATCCAGGATCAAGTCGAAGACCGTGACCGAGCAGCAGCCAGAATCTAGCATTTGGTCCTACTGGGAATTTCCTTTCAGATGGGCAATGTTTCGCATCGCCTACCAACCTCGACTTCTGGTCTTGAGATTGGAGAGGTGATTTCCTAAGAAAAGCCTGTAGTAATTTCCCATTATGCCCCCCAATGGGCACCTGAGCTACACCAAAAAAAATGGAAAAGCCTGGGTAAAGCCTGTGGGCCCCACATAGCAATTTGGCTGCCACAAAGCCGGTGTATCAATCATTACGTGCAGACAGCGTGGAGCTTGAGCTGGCAAACCCCACCAGCCCCTGGCATGCTCAGCCTGGGGCTAGCCCAGGTGGCCCCGGGGTGCAGCTAGCCACCGCACAAACAGCCCACATGTGGGTAAGCGCTTGACCTCAGTCTCTAAGGATGGCAGTGACTGCCAGAGGCATCCGCCTTTCCAGGTTGCTGGGCTGCCGCACCTCCGACACCATGGCACACACGGCCAGGCGGGCAGGAGGCTTTTGTTAGGCAAAGCAGTCTGTAACAACAGGATGCAGCTGCAATGGTGTTCTATGACAAGTGCCCAGTGAGCACCTGCGCGAATTCCTCTGCAGTTCTCGTTGCTCCCTTCTCGTACCAGATGTAACTTCCGTATGTAATTGGTGTGCAGCAGTGCTTTAGAAGGGCCTTCTAGTGCCCTTTCAGCCAGTCAGTGCCCTAGACCATAGAATGAGCAATTCCTTCTTTGCCACTCAAGCATGGTGTTTCACTGACGCTGCTGAATATGTCAAAACCCTCTAAGCAATCAGCTGAACACCCACAAAACCTGTGACTTGATGATATCATGCCTTTTCCTCCTTCAATCTACCTTTGCAATTGTTTCTTACAGAAACGTCTACATTTTTTTTAAAATCACTTAGCAATCTGGCAAGTACATACTCAGTTATTTTAAGCTTCTTTAAGGATAAACCATTATCTTTAGTCAGCCTAAGATTGGAGTCTGTGTATCACCTGGTCTGTTGTAATATAAGATGCTGAACACCCTTCTATCGTCATGAGTGAAATGTGCTTGGTACAATCTGCCTAGATACATAAAGGACCTCAGCCACTGTAGTACATGATTCATCACATCCAAGGAAAGTGGGATGGGATGTTCTTCCCACGATGCAGGTAGGAACAGCAGGAACTGAGACACAGACAAGTAAAGTGTCTCAGTCAGAATCACACAAAAAGGTTCTTAAAAAACTGAGGTTTACACACTGGTTTCTCAGATCTCAAGCAAATGCCCTGAACAGGGGAGACCTCACAGAATTGGACTCATGGTCTCATATTTCCTAAGACTTTCTTTATTCCATGCTGCTAAAGAAAATGATGGTTGGCACAAGGCTTCATAGTGTGTCTGTCCTTTCTCTGACACTCTGCAGTTTGCTAGACGTGATTTGCGTGTGGTTTACCCTAAGAAAAACCCTTGCTGGGAATATATGTTGATGTTGAGTAGTGGTATGTGGGACTGGAAAAAAACAGAATTCAGCCTCAGCCCTGAGTCTTGGGGACTTGAAATAGCTGGACCACAACTGCCATCATCTCACTGCCAGAAACAGAATGCCTTATGAGGAAATGAGAACTTGAACATGACTGCGAGTACCAAAACAACTCTGGGAGGTGCAGCAGTTGCTTGAAAGGGATGGTATGTAAAGGCTCTCTCATTTATAGAGGTGCTGTTTTCCTCAGAGGAGATGTAGTCTGATGGCCTCTGTCTCTCTGTGTTCTGGGCTGTCACTCTAGGGTGGCTGTTTTCTTCCTCTGTGGAGTGGGAGGTGATACAGGAGCAACTCTTCATCTTGAAAGCCCTTTGTAATTATTAATCTTTTTGAGGAAGGGATCAGCCTCTGGAAACAGGCAAGCATAAGATGAAACATGGCCATGCAACTAAATTGACAATGGCCACCCAGATCTGGGTGCAAAGTGAACGTCCATGCTGATACTTCAAATTCATAGACTGTCAGGAAAGGTTACTTCTCGAAGTATCAGCTGAGGAAAGGGCCCACAGTCATTCTGTTACAGGCATTTGGCTGCAGTGAGGCAGTAAATTCTGCTATGCTTTGCAGTCATATGTGCTGTCACGGCTTTCTTTATTCACGTGGTCAATAGAGACATGGGAGAAATTGTCAACAACTTTGGAGGCTTCTACAGAGAGCTCACCAGCGACAGGCAACTCTGCTGGGTAAGACACATGGGGAGTGCTGTTGTGAAAAGGATAGTAACAAACATACAAGTTGTGCATTTTCACAAAATATTTCCATTTTTATTCTTGGAAATTGGGAACATATCTGGTGCTAAGGCAAGCCAGTGTGAAAATAACCACTCAGAAAGTTCCGGCTGGGTATTTGATGCAAGTCGCACATTTCAGCATCTACTTCTTTTGTAATTTTTAACCTATATAGACTCTTCCTTTTTTCCAGTATCAGTGACTTTTCCCCTTGCTGTGTTATCAACAGTGCTGTCTTTTAATCTCTGGCGAACAAAATATCATTTAACTGAAACTGAGACATCGGCGAGTATCAAACCACTGTGGATGACACTGGTGGATGTACATTTGTTTGCTCAACAGATTGGACCAGAGAAGGGTGCTGTGCACTTGGCCATAGCTGCCATCCTGAATGCTCTGTGGGCCATGCGAGAGGAAAAGTTAATGCTCATGGGATCTCAGTATAAGAATGCTCATTGTTTCAGAGAGATTCCCTGCTCCTGGTTGCCCTCATTTGCACATCTGGTCTTGATTTTACAGTAATGTATACATATGTTTAGCCTTAAAATATCAAATAAAGTACAGGCATCGCCGAGTTCTTGGAGACTTTGCAGGATGGAAAATGGTAGCAACTGCACAGTGCTTACTCGTGGAATTGGTCAGAACATTTCAGAGTCATTTTGTTGGAGCTCTGGCATTTCTGAAAAAAAAAGATTTTTGCCTAGCCCTGCTTACTAGATGTTTCTCTGTATGCCCTTCACTTGATTTCATCTTTCTTACTTGGAGATTTTAATCTGAGATTTTAATCTTTTAGCGACTTCCCTACTGAATATACTGTTGATCTGGGAGCCAAATCTTGTATACTTAGCATGTTACTGGATATTAAAAATAACCTATTTAGGCAGTGATGTAAGCAGCCATAAAGGCAGCATGGTTAGAAGGGGAAATCTCTGAACAAAAGATATTGTCTGCTCCAAAATACTAACAGAGAAAGGGCTGCCAGCCTGGAACTGTGAGCCTGGGGACTAGCCCTATGAACCATAAAAAAACATCGTTGAAAAGTGCAGCTGGCCTCTTTGAGGTGCAGCTGGGGTACCTAGAAACCAGAGATATCCACAGATACCACCGATAAGCACAAAACAAGGGACCGTAATGACAATTTATCATCTGAGAAGGTCGAAAACGGTCTGAAAAAATAAAATGGCTTTGAAGGAACAGAAAACAGCATCATCTGTTGGCTGTTACAGGTGAAAAATAGAAATAAACAGCATCTGTTGGGTGCTCAATGTCCTACTCCCTTTTATGTCTCTGTGATATAAAAAGGACTTAATTTTTATCCAAAACGGAGCCTCTCTCTTTCTGAGAACTTCCCGGTTGAATCCCACATGAACTTTCTATGAGCTCTTGGGCTCTCCTCGGGGACGCCTGGCTGAAACCAGACTCTCTGACGTGGATCGTTTTGGAAGTGGGACGCTGCCTGTTGTCTTATTGGCTCGGTCTGTCCTCCCCTCTTTTGGAGATGGTTGGGTCCCTCTCTGGGATCGTTTTTTTCCCCCCTTTTGGGATGGTTTGGCTCCATCTGAAATCTAATTTGCTTCATAGCGATATTGTATATATTCATATGAGTAATCTATCATAAATATATCTGCTGTTACATTGTTGATAAGTTTGCTTCACTAATGATAACCTGTAGTAATCTCTAATAGTATATAGTAATCTAGTACTATAGTAATAATAGTATATATTGGTTATATATATATATACTCAGTTGGTGCTGTTATTGGTTGTACTACAATACTGATTGATGCTATTATTGATTGACACCATACCATTGATTGATACTGTATTATTGATTGCTGATAGTAATTTATAATAGCTTGATATATATTCATTCATATTTGCTTTATTAATCATAGGTATGTTTGCTAGTGGTGATTTTTCTGGTATTTGCGGTCATCTGTAATAAAATAGAGAAATTTAGAGGATAAAGCCTACGTGTCCTTGTGTATTACGGAATCCTACCAACCCACAGTCACAATCTCTACACACCTGTAGGCCAGGTAACCCTTTAGGTCATGACAGGCAGAAATTGGCCTTTGCTCTGTGAGCTTAAAACCCTTGGTATGGTGGAGTCCTAGTCCAGAACTAGCACTTCAGACCCCTGCAGGAGGACAAATAATACCTGGTACAATGTTGCTGTGGCCATATCATGACAGGCACAGTTGGACGTGCTCGCTGTTTGCAGGCATTCTGATTTAAGAGGGCAGAAAGAGGAAAAAGCTGTAGCTAGCACTGACTGGAGTCACTGCTGTGCACGCTCACGTAGCATGTGGTTCGGGACATGCCACCGCACTACCCTGACTGTACAGCTTGCAGGGGAGAGTTCACTTGAGTCCCACTGGCTCAGGTCTGCCAGCATCCACTCTTTTCTTCACTTCTGCTCTGTTGGATTGAGCCTTCATGTATCATTGCTTGCGAAAGCAATCAGCAACCTTCAGCTTGCCAAAGTCCAAGAGCATAATACAGCCCCAAAAAGAGGCTCATCAAAAAATTCACAAAGAGACATCTTATGTGTCAAAAGGGTAGTTTGTATGGTGATGATTTCCAGCAAGGGAGGGGGCCGGAGGGAAGGTTACCATGTCAGATAGCTGGTATGAGGCACTTTTTTTTTTTTTTTCCCTTTTTTAATAATCACCTCACCAATATTGCTTACATAATGAAACCAGGTTAAGAAGGATGCTCAATCCTTAATGATTTTCAGGGGAAAGTGTCAAATGTTCTTGCTTGCGGCTGAGAACCACATTGCTTCGGTGTCAGTAATTAATTTTGTGTGCCAAATGTAAACATGCTTGCACTTCATGACACATCCTCATAAAGAAAAAAGTATCTGCGTGTTATCTCTTTTATGGCACCCATGTGGTTCCAGTTATTTAATTTGTTTTGTTTTCTAGTTTTGGTGGAAGTTACTAGTGGACCTGGTAAGGAAATCTTGTTATATTTCCAGTCTAAAGGCAACTGGGCCCTATTGTTTTTAACTGCATTAGTTAAAAATACGTCTTTTAGTTGGTGTCCAAACTAAAATGGTCTTACAGCTCATTTCAGACAGAAGCTGTTTTCCTGGCGGTGGGTGTTACTTTCTGTTCAGAGATGTCCTTCCCTCCCACCATGCCCTCTTCATGTGTCTACCCTCATGCAGAGATGCAAACCAGACCCTCTTCTGGAGAAGCTGTACAGTTCGTCTCGTACGGCTCTAGTGTCATAGCTGGCAGTGGGAACTGATGCCTACTGCTAATAGGAAGCTGTGTACTTAAAGATTGTGCTTTAATCTGTAGGTCTTTGTTTATGATTTGGCCAAGGAGTTGCTTTTCTTTAAGTCTGGATAACTGGGGGTTTGTTTTAATCTTTTTTAATTGCTGGGAGCTTTTTCCCAAAAATAACTCCTTACTGAAAACTAAAAACTCAGTAATTGAACTGTATATGCTACCATTGTCTGCTAGCAAATGCTTGGGCCTGGTGTGTTGATCTGTTTGCTGAAGTAATCAGTCATTTGGGGGGGAATTCTGCTCAGTTTTAAGATCTAAAAGAGCCTGTTCTAAAAGAACCTGGGTTTTTTGACCTGAGAGTAAGAGATGTGACAACAGGGGTGCTTCTCTGAGTTAATTTGAGAGCTGGAAAGTGTGGCTTGGCTTTCCTGTTTAATTTTTCACTCCCACTTGGATAGAGTTTAAAAGGAAGCTGAAAAGGGTTTATTATCGACTACTCACAGCCATGAAGTTAAGCATACATACGTTTGACAGTGCAACACAGGCTGATGAGGTGGTTGGGGGGGAAGGTTTAGAATATCTGCTGTCTCAACTCCCTGCTTGCTTAAGAGACGTAGGGAAAAGATTGACAGCCATTCCTCAAGTGACTAGCATTACTTAATCTTTTTTTCATCATACTGTTTTATTATGCTATGCTTTTTATTTTATATGTCATCCTTGAATCAGGATGCCAAACAATTGCCATTCTACATGGATTTCAGGTATACTACTGATGTGCTAACAGATGAAGAAGCTTATGGTAAGTCACCTTTCCTTCAAAGCTGGAATTTGGTACACTCCCTCTTCCTAATCCTTGAGTTGCCTCACCAGTTTTGGTGGGAGTAGCTCAGGAGTACACCACCAGCCTGCGAGACTAAGACAGGTTGGAGGAACAACCATAATGATGAAATCTGGAGGGTGAGGAGAAGCTGTTCTTCAGTATAATTTTATATTTATGCTTGTTCCCCTCCAGAAATACTCCAAAATGGCCTGCTTGGGAAAAAGGAAAGGGGTGAGCTTAAAAAGATCTGTACCTGATGAAAACCATTACTCTGCATCTCTTAGAGAATGGTAGGGGACTGTGTGAGATGAAGCATGTTGTTTGCCAGCATCTTCTCATGTGTCCCAGGAGTTCAAATTCAGCCATTCGGTTTGTGCTACATTGGTGACTTTTTGACATATAAATCTCTGTGTTGGGTTAGCAAGGAGATTCTGCTGTTCTCTGCTTCTTCCGAGGATTTACCTGATTTGCAGTTCTCTTGCAAAGACATAGCTGGGAGCAGAGGGAAGGGCTTATTCAGCAAAATTGATCTATTTGATTAAAATTATGGGTTTCAAGGAAAAAAGAAGTCAAAACACCTCCACTCCTTCGGTTTCCTCAAAGGACAGTCTTTGAGGGACTATTTTACAAAATAATCCTCCGTTGACTAAAACACAGCCTGACTTGAAACCGTCCTCATTTGCTTCAGAAGACCAAATGTCGAAGCATGGGTATCTGGCTTATACAAGATCCTGTGCCTGGCTGGGCTACTCAGACAGCAGTTAAACCAGGTTTGAATGTTCAGTCTTATAATAGTAAGATTTTAAATGGTATGTGAAGTGGGGAAATGGTAAGAGATGGTGATCAATTCTCACTGTTTGCTTTTTATATTGGTATATGGTGTATAACAGCGAGTTTGCATGGGTGCAGCTGTGTTGGTTTAAGCAAGGAGCTTATGCACATAGGGATACTCAAGAGAGTGATATGAATTAACCAAAAGTGTGATCATTAAGAGTGTTAATGAAAACACATAAAATCTGTGCTGGGATAGCTATGTTCAGAAGCAGTGCCCTTAACCTGCAGTAACTTCATAGATGAGAAACGGGGATGTCTCCTTCACAGACGACATGAACCTCAAAAGTTTTGTAATTGCTGGTTTCTTCTAGAACTTCTGGTTGCCCTGGTTTTGAGGTATACTCTGAAACTGTCAGCAGCAGAGGGCCCTTAGCTTCCTTCTTAAAGCAGCAACCTTATTGCCAGCGAGAGTTGCATGTGCTTGGCTTTCTGTGAAATATTGTGAAAGCTTTGGACAATTTATTGGTGTCAGATTTAGTTAATACCGCTGCGATTTATCTTCTGGGAAATATATGCCTTGGTATATCTAGAAATAGTGTTGCCAAGTCATGGGATGTTCATACCTGGATTAGAAAAATTTATCATATGTTACAGTTAGCTGGGTTGGGGAGTTTGTTTCAGCTGGATGTTATTGATACATCTGATCTCATTTTCTGATGGCTTTCTGCTACCTCCTAGGAAGAAATAAAAAGCTTATTCTGAAAATGTGTAAATTAATATTATTCTAGATGCAGTGTGGTGGAGTTGTATAATTGATGTAACTTTGCTTGCAGTTATGCACATAGGCCTTGAGAGAAGGCTGGACAACGTAAACACTTGTACTGAGTGTTATTCTTCTGCATTTTATGGTTTGAACAGATGGACTAGACCTAGTCTAACTCTTCCAGGTCTATGATATGGGCAGTGATGGCTTTGCTTCTGTATCTCTCTCAGACACTTCCCCCTCTACTACTGCATAATGCTGCATTGCAGGAAAACAGTAATGGTATGGCAAAGCTGAGGGCTGATCACAAACGAAGATAAATGTGTTTCCATTGATTTATAACAAAACATTGCTGTTTTATTTTCAGAGTAGGATGAAGCTTACTCCCAAGGGAAAAGAAGTAATAAGAAAGTTCTTTCTGTAAGGCAGTGATGCTGAAATTGTAAATTCTAGTTTATGGATTCCAGTTTACTGCTACATTAATCATTCAGAAGTGATCTATATCTCGTTCCAAATATGCATCTAGGTTCAGAGTAAAGGTGGGTGCAGATCTGCAGGATAATATTTGCAGATGCAGATTGATATGAGAAATGATTGGCCTAGACAAAATAGTGGTGAATATCACTTTCTGCTACTATACTATGTTATTTTCTATTTAAAGCCATTAGATGAAATATCTGTTATTATATACATTTCTTGACAAATATTTTTTTCTTCCTTCTTCAAATCCTGAATAATGATGGCAACAAATGTTGATATATATCAACAAAGAGCAGTATTGGACATGACCAAAGTAGATATATTACTAAGAATTTTATCCTGTATTTCTGTGCCAGAACTTCCATTCAAGTCTGTGGGGGAACCCCACTTCTAGGATTGTCTTCTAGAAGATTTAAAGTGCCTTTTATACCCAGGGAGGCTTCCAGAGGAAAGCCTGTTAATATTTTTTCACCGAGGTTTGGCTAAAAATAAACTGGAAAAGAAGTTTTTCAAACTAAAATATTTGAATGAAAAGGAATACTTAGATGGAAGTCACACATCTCGCTTTGGAAATGTTACTCTGTTGACTGCTATGGGATGGATTCTTTGCCCCATGTGTTCCCAGCCACAGCTGCCGACCTGCTCTGGGTGCTGCAGTGCAGCACGGGGCTTTCATGGGATGCTATATCTCATGAAATGCCGAACGAGGAACTCTGTGAATACAGGATGGCAAAGACCTGAAGAGCCTGCAGAGGAACTGTGGTGTCATTTTCAGATGTTTCACTTACTGCAGGGTGAAAAATTCTCCCTTGTGTGGGAGGGAAGTGCTGCTTGAGAAACTCATCTTATTTAAACTACTGCATTTTTTTGTCAAGAAGCTTTTCTGCTGAAAATTTCAGGCAGCCATGTCCATGTTTTAGAACACTTTACTCAAGTATATGCTGCCAAGATATACTCATTCCCACAGAAGAGACTGCTCTACTTCCTACAGCTCCTGATCTGCTTGGTTCAAACCTAGTCTGGATATTGCTATAGTCATTGCAGCTCAGCGTAAGTGTGGCCAAAAGTACAATACGGACAGAATGGCAATTCCCGCTTTTCATTCCTTTCTATTTCCTGAAATTCTATCACTTCATATCAGTTTTGCAGCTCTTTTTATGAGAATTTGACAGAAAAAAAGTCAATAGAATCCTTCAGTGTATTTGATTCATATTTTCCTTATCCCCAGATGCTGGACGCAAACCAACAATGGGAAATAAAGAAAGCAATAGAGTGGGTCACTAACCAGCTGAGTTTAAACCCTCGTGGATTAAGGGGCCAACTTTTCCAGATGAGGATATGCATGTCCAGATGGGACATGCAACCGTTCCAAAGGTTGGAGAGTTAATTTTTTTATTTCAATAGTAATACAGTCACTCCAGTCAGTACTGTAGTCTAATGTTGAGACTGTTCCTTCACATATTCAGAGTTCAGGTTGAACTAGTTATTCAGAGTACCATTAAATGTATTTGCTACAGGATCTTGACACACATTCTGCACCTGTATTGCCTTAAGTTTAAAGAAATAGTTTGTTTCTAAAAAAAATACCTAGAAGGACTGTAATGCCTGCATGAGGAAGGCAGCCAACATTTAGTATGAAATGTGAACGGACTTTTTTTTAAAATGTGTGGTTTCCAGTGAAATAGGAATTTCGGTTCAGAATTTGTGCTCCCAACATGCTATACTTAGCAGCACTGTTAAAACCCCAGATGTATACTATGTGCATTTCTTTACTGCTCCGCACATCCTGCTATATAATCCTTTACATTGCCTGTGGAGCAGAGAAAGCAGAAAAAAATCAATAAAAAGTTTTATAACATGTGTTACATTCTCTATGAAATGAGTAGAAAACAGTATGCTGAATCAACTGTTATTCCATCCTTTATGCTACTGAGTAAGTCCATTAGAAATTAAAAACCAGAAGCAAGTCTTGAATGTTTGTTATTTGTTTGCAGGCCTTAGCACCACTAGGAATTGGTGTGGCAACCAGAAAACATGTAAGAATATGTATACGTGTTTTGGGCTTTTCCCTAATTACTACCTGTTTAATGCAACTATGGCATAACCTTTGGAGCTGGTGCCAAAACTCCTTTGCTTTTCTCACTAAAGTTAAATACTACTGCTGAAAATTACTTGGTTATCTATCTCAGCAATTCCCTACCAAGGTTGCCTCCCCTCACCTTATCTCCCTAGTTCATTCTTTCCACACACAATTTCTGTGAACAACCTAGAAATACCTGATTTTTTTATTATTATTATGAGACTAACTGCTAAAATTTCATATTCTCAGAGCAGTGAGAAATATGAAAGAATACTTCCGTGATCATTATTGCGCATATGAAAGGTAGAGAAGCAAGGCACAAAGAGTAAGTCCATGCTGCTCTGTAGAGCATGCTGTAGCTCTATGAGACAACTCGGATAACATCTGTGCAGAGCAATGTAGGCTGGACAATGCGATCTGCAGAGAGCTGCAGGGCTGCTGAAGCTGGTATTCCCTGTAGCCCAAGGATAATTATCACAGCTCCCATTTTGTTCTGTGGGTTTGGTGCTTAAGCAAGCGTTTTGCTCAGCATGGCAGCACATGTGTAGACATGACCTTGCTGTGGCTATATGGAGTGTTTTTTAGAGTGGAGAAGTTCCTGGCTCCTCTTCTTAATCAACTCTATTTGTGCCGCACTAACTCAACTGTAAAGATCAAAATCCCAGAAAATCATGCTGTTAGCAAGCTGTAGTTCATCCTCTCGGTGGCACCAGAGGCACTGTCGGGTGCAGGGAGGGCTGGGGAGCCAGGAGCTGACAGCATGGCTGGCAGGGCAGGTCTGGGGGCCGAGCCTAGGGTCAACTGAGAAGGTTGCCAGGCGAGGTCATGGTGAGGAGACAGCTCTGAGGGCAGGGACCAGGATCAGACACAGCCCAGTGACTGCCAGCCTGTCCACGGTGATGAAGTCGGACCCAGGTTGAGCTGGGCCGTCAGCCTGTGGTTCGGGTCCAGATCAGTGAAGTCCATGGCTTGGCACAGCTGCAATGCAATGGGAAATGGTCACACTTGAGGGTAGGTCAGGCAGGTATTGGTGGCCATGGCCTGAGCTGAGATGGGTCCCAAGGGCAGGCATGAGCAGGGGAGGCCTCCGGCGAGGCTGGACAGGGCCAGCAAGGCCACTCCTGTCCTCAGTGCCCTGAGAGCAGCTCCCCCAAGAGGGATTTGTCCTCCCACCCGACAGAGATCTGGGCTCAGATGGGACTTGCTGAAGAGTGCTTTAACTGCTGTGGGGTGTAGGGGGCATTTCAGGGGACAAAGAGCCAGGGCAGGGACAGGGAAATGGGAAAGGGGCATGGCAGCAGGGATTGGAGCCAGGTGGGGGGCTCAGGCAGACCCTGAGTAGCCCCAGAGGCTTGGCAGGCTTATGGGGGGACGCAAAGGGGGGATTCTCTGGTGGCCCCTGGAAAGCCCCAAAGCCCCCCTGTGAGGCGTTCATGCAGAAGCTTGTGTTTAGGCAGGGGCCGGTGCTGTGGGAGGGTCAGAGCCCAGAGACAGGCCAGGTTTGTAGGGCAAGGTCCTGAGCAGCCCTGCGGTGCTGGCTTAGGGCTTGAGACAGCCTGAGATAACTGGCAGGGTGCCACAGGGGCCAGCTGCTCCCAGGGGACCAGGGACCTGCAGGGGGTCCCCATGGGGGCAGCAGGGCAGAGGCCTCCCAGCCAGGCCCATCCCACCTCCAGCCAGGAGCAGGGGCAGTGGGGGCAGTGGGGTAGCTTGAGCCCCAAGCACTGGGCACCTCCCTGGGGACAAGGACGGGCTGAGGCCAGGCCAGGCCAGCAGTGTGTGCGTGGCGTTCAGGATCAGGCCTGGTGAGGGGAACCAAGGTCAGACACAGCCCAGGGCGTGTCCAGGCAGGGCCATGGCGGAGCGGGGCCATGGTCACAAGGCCAGGCCAGGGTGTCGGTCCGTGGCCAGACACGTCCACAGCTGTATCGCAGCTGGAAGCAGGTACACCTGCAGTGCAGCCCAGGCAGAAACTAAGGCCCATGGGCAGAGGGTGTGGGCCCCGGGTGAGACTGGTCAGGGTGAGGCCTGTCAGTGCACTCAGTGCCCTGTCTGGCCTTAGGAGGAATTTGGCCAGTATACATGCAGCTATTTTGTAAGGTTGAAACCTTTCCTTTCCCCCAAGGAAACTCATTGCTAGCGTTAGTAGTAAGTCACTGCCATCAGCTATATTTAAATACTTTTCACATGAAATATTTTTAATGAATCCAAAGACCAGAACTAATTCCCGGATATATCATAAATAGTGAGGTGTCAATAGACAGGCTGGTACCTTTTAGAATACCAGTCTCCAGCCTAAAGGAAATTGTTTTTTATTGCACCTATGTTTTTGCCAAGGCTTGACACCAAATCTACAGAGCCAAACAATGTGAATTAACAAATTCTCGGTTCTCTGCAGCAACTGGAGACAACAGTGACTGCATTAGCATAGTTTCTCTGCTGCCAGTTTCTCATGCCAAGCCCTGCTATCAACATATTTCATTGTGGTTCTCGCTTTCAGCTGTTGTCTACCGGTAGATAGGACACTTAATTTGGGGAGGAGGGTGTTTTATAATGAACATATATTAGGATGGGTTTGAATTACACATTAGTATAGCCTTGCTTTACAAAGTAGATGTCAGTCCTGAATACTGGCTTGACTTGATGGTTTGTATAACCTTTTTCTTTTTTTCACCATAACATCTGAGAACCATATAAGCATTTAATGTATTTATCCACAGAATTCCCCTGTGAATAAGAGGAGTACTGTTACCCATATTACAAACATGGGAAATTAATGGCCTGATCTAACTGAACAACTTAGCTAAGCTCCAGACAGGAAATCTGTAGCACAGCTAGAAATTGAATCCTGACTTATCCAAGCATATTTTGTCTACAAGGCCATCTCTCATCTGGCTGGACTGGTCTCCAGAAGAAGGAATGATTTCCTACAGCAGAATCACTGCTACATTCACTTTAGCTGTCTCAAAATGGGAATAGCTGCTCATTCACATAGGCAAGCACATCCCAAAGCTGTGCAGTCCTGAGCGTGCTGAAGTGGGGCTAAGACAGCCCAGTCCCCAGTGTACCTCAAGTCCCTGCCTGGGGACGCGGTTGGGTGACCAGAGGGGGGTGAGATGGCTCCTAAAGGAGCCTAAATCCTAAAAAGATTTTGAGGCAGTCTGTGAGGCAATTATCTGGCAGAGCTGCACAATCAGTTCGTGTGAGCATTACATAATGATTTCACTACAAACTCAGCTGCCTTTGCATAGGTTAAGCCCCTGTCCTTGTCCTGGAATGGAAGAGCCATTTTCACTTGGCATTTCTGCTTCACTTTCACTTATGCGGTTCAACATCCAGTTAGGGGGCAGTAATTTCCAACCTTCCAGTACAACGATGCCTTTTGGCACACAGTGATTTTTTTTCAGTATACCTCAATTCGTTGTGTCAGGTGTAGTGCTCTTAACATTACAAGTATAAGCTGATTATTTTTAATATTGGCAACATCCTTGAACTTCACTTCATCCAAATTCTCATGTGATCTCTCATTTAAATGGAGTAATTAAAATAATTCAGATTTATTGAGACACACAGGATGGACACTATACAAATGTTTTATATGAGTTGCCAGCAGCTCTTGTAATATGTTAATCTGGAAGACTTCAGGTCTTAACTTTTTAGTTTTTCCCTTACACTGCCACAACAGAGTGATATCTAAACAGCTTCTACAAGCTAAGGCCTTGAGTTATCTCAAAATTGACAGCTGCAGGCTGGGAAGTGTGAATGAAAACTTCTCTGTGCTGCTGATGGCCAAAAATTCCAGAGTAAGGCTCTGCAAAATGCAGCAGCAATGAGAAAATCTTTCTCTCCCCAGCCTCCAGGCTAGTCTGATTAGTTTCTTCAGCTGTCATACTCGTGATTTCTGAGTGTAAGCTTGCATGCACTGCTGTAATTTTCGTTGTTTCACATCATGCTGTAGGGCTGCACCAAAGGGCTTTTGATACCTTGGTATTGGGCACTGTCTTTCTCTAGCATGGACTTGGGGGTCTCTGTGAATTAGTTCAGCACTTGATAATATTTGATTATATTCCAGTATCTGAAAGCCTTGAAAGCAGGTTAGTTATACAAAATACTCCAGCAGCAATTGACTATGGTGCTCGTTCTTTTTTTTTTTTTTCTTAAAAAAGATGTTGCTACATGGTGGTCACAGCATGCATTTGTCTTGTTACCCTACAAGGCCACCTGCCTGTGGGCTACAAAGGGAAGTTAGAAGTGTGGATTAAACTTCAAGCAGGTGAAAGTGAACCGTTTGTGGTTTTGATAAAGGTACTCGAAACCTGGGCTGTACTCCATATTCAGACACTTCACAGATGCCAGTCACTATGGTAGCAAACTCACCAAGTCAGACTAATTAACAGACTATTGATTTTGATGGCTGATCAGGTAGGTGTTTGTCTCAAAATTCAGAAACAGTTCCTTCTTTTCTGACCCCTCATCTATCATGACCAGATAACTAATATTTTTTCTGGTATTGCAGTAGGGCCAATTTTGCAACGTATTGTAATACGTCAGAAATAATGTGGGTTACAAAAGCTTGTCTAAGAAGGTAGAACATAGAGGGAGTTGGTATTTGAGCAAAGTGGTAAGAAATTTCCTTGCTATCTCCAAGTTGATTAAATTCCCCTTGGAAAGTGGGGAAAAGGATGCATTCAGAGAAGGAATGACAGAAGAGAGGAAACTTTTCAGGGCCAAATTGTGAGGCAGAATGAGTGTAGCAGTCAGCAGGGCAAATGGCAAGGACTCAGAAATCCTATGGATACGCAGAGCTGGTAAGGAACTGACTTCTAATGCCACCTGTACAGCTCTTAAGTCATCAGCTGGGGAGTGCAAGAGACAGGGATCTGCTGGGACAGCTTATTGATCAGGAAGTAAGTCCAAGAACGCCCCCTTCTCTCAGTAGGCCTATGGGTTCCTTTCATAGCTTCCCAAAAGGATCTAACAATGTCCCGTGTTTGTCTAAAATACTGCTCTGAATATAGCCTGCAGTCATACTAGTCATCTTTGCAGCAGTGAACAGTCTTCATATTCTGCAAATCAAAATTCCTTGAGTACCTCCTGTTTAACTCTATGGAGTCCAATTCTTTGAATATTCGTATTTTTTGCTTGAAATCATAGAAGTCTCATACCTATTAATTTAAAATATATGTATTTTCACTTTTATTCACATTAAAGTCTTCTGTGTAAAGCCTGCTTTTTACATCTTTCTCATCTTTTGAGCAGCATAAGCATCCTTGGACTTCGAGGTACAAGCTTTAGTTCAACGACGGCTATTGGTAGTAAATTGTGCTGATAAAGGGGACAGTGAAGTTGTAGTTAATTCCTATACTGAAAAGCAGTAGCTCTTCCAGAGCTATATATATTGGTCTGTTTAAGCATGCTATGTATGTCCATACAGCTCTGTAAGAATAGACCATTTGTCATGTTTCATAAAGGTAATACTTAAAAAGTTTTTTTTAAATTTTCCTTCCAATTGGACTAACTCCTCTTTAATTTATGAAAGGAAGTAAATGATTCCCATTCTAAATTCTTCTCTTGGCTGGGTATTCCTGCCCCGGTTAACTTCTACGGAGATTGCTAATTCCCACTAGTTAAGCCCTGAGGCCAACATTTCATTTCACATCCTCTCTGGCTACGCTTGCTAAAATGCCCTGCAGATTCCACCTTATCCGACGTGTTACATAAAGTGGTTTCCAGCAAAAGGAACTTAACTTGCTAAGTGTAGGCAGAAATGTTAAGTGAATTTGCAACCTAACCTGTTTTCTTGTACTTTAGAGGACTGTAAATACACTCAAGAACCTTTAACTTATAAAAGTATGCACATGCTAAGAAGTTGCTGACAAGCTACAGCTGGGAGGTATCATTAATGCAGATGACACCTGGAATATCCAAACTAGGCGACTTTAAAATACAAGACTAGTAGAGCCGAGATGAAATTTATTAGAAGGAGAATGTGATATGGCTTTCAGCTCTAGTAACAAGAATACTGCTACTATCCATGAGTTCGGTAATTTGAAAGAAGGTAAGACTCAAGTATGTTTAACTACAGGTTGGCTACAGAATGTCCACTTAATGCAGCCTCAGAAAAAGACAGGTTTGATCCTTCCATGTATAAGGTTTCTCATATGATCTCAGCTGAAATAGCACATAGTCTAATCATCTCTGTTCAAGAAAGATGGACTACAGTAGATACTGAGGAGAACATTTCTAATAAGCAGTGACCTATTTACATTTGATGTACTGACAAAAGGTAATGACATCCTTTTTCTGCAATTTTTTTGTGTTGGGCTAAATGTCGGGAAAAGAGAACAACTTATTTTTTGAGCATGACCTGGCACTACAAAAAATTTAGTCTGAAGATCAGTGATCAGTATAATGAAGATCAGTATAATGAGATTTGCAAATAATTTTGATGCAAAATATGCTTTTGAAAGTTATGATCAGTTCGTTTTAAGAAAGATGCAATGGTCCCCTTATGCAGGCCCCTGAATGAATGGAATCAAAGCACACTGTTTATTAAATTCTTACAATTATCTCAAATTGTACAATTTTACAATGATATTTACCAGTTTACTGGCTTTAAAAATTAATCAGAAAATTACTACGCATTTCTCTATGTGTTCAAACATGTATTGAATATGCTATGTCTGAATATTAACCATAGATCTATTCACAATTGAATTCCTGAAGAGGAATTTTGTAAGGACTGAAGTTACTGCAGAAGTTGCAAGGATAAGGAGAGATGAAAGCTGAATTCTGCTAAGATTTAATTAATAAGCTCCAATCCTACAAATACTACTGTCTCTAACTTTTACTGCTCCAGGCTGCAAAATCAGTCCATATGTTTGCGGGATCTGGTTTTAAATGACAGACAGATTATTACTAATACTACCTGGTAACCTGTGTTTAACTACAGCTCTGTTTGATTTATATCAAATTCATCATTCTTGTAGGGTTGGGGAATAAAAAAAATGCTGATACAGAGATCTTATACAGAGATTGCATTTCAGACAAGGCTTGATTAAGATCTTTTGTCTTCCTGCTGGTTCATCTATGAAGACCATGGGAAGTTTGAGTTTGTTTTTCCTTGCTAGATCTCACCCTCCAAGATGCTAAAGTAAAACAGAATTTACCTTTGCTTTCCCACTCTTATTTACTACTAAATATAAACAAACATACAAAATTAAATACACATCATCCCTTCCAGAAGATTTTTTTAAAAAGCTTTATTAAACATACACTTTTCAGAACATACTGAAAGGCTTCTACAACCTTGAAGGCATCCTCTATCATACATAAAAGTTCTTATTTTCAGTACTAAATAAAGCATGTAAGCAAGTGCTACTCACACATAGCAACTGAATGGTAGCAGAAGTGGCCACTGGTAACTGAAACAACCTGTAGGAAACTCTCTCACTAACAACTTAAGGAGTTAGCACCTGCATAGTACAGCAGAAATAAATAATGACCTGTTCTGTACAACTGCAGTTTAGTACTGAAGGCAGTACTGGTCTACTAGTACCTGTTTCTTTTTCAGTAAGAAAGTATTTATCTTTTAAGTCTATAAAAAAACCCGTAACTTTAAGTACAGAGAAGGCTAAGTAGCTTAGGTACGTTTCCACATTAACAGAAGCTGGTTTATAGCATTAAACAGCCATCTCCATTTTAATAGGTGGATGAGGATTATAATCCTCAATCTGAAAGTCTTCTGCCTTAAAGTCACTGATGTCTTCAACTTTACGAAGAATTCTGAGTTTAGGGAAAGGTCTCGGCTCCCTCTGAAGCTGAAATAAAAGCAAGTTTATTGCATAAAGCTGATACTTGAAGGCAGAGATTTTGCGTTATAAATTAGATCTCATTAACATCAATTCAGATTACACTATGTGTAGGATTTTCCCTCCTCCCCAAGAAGACTTATAGTCAAAAAAAGAAAAGAAAATTGTAATACAGTTAGGTGGAATCTACTTTAGTATTAGGGATTTAGGGAGCAGTAGCATAATTTTGAAGTGGATTCCCTGATCATCCAAATGCTCTGCAAGCATTTTCAGTTTGCAGAGCAATTCCGGTGGTTACAGATTAGATTCCTTCCAGAGGAAACTAAATTGGAAATTCTGGCCCAGATGTGCATCAAATGCGCTGCAGTTTCTCACAGGAACATTCGGGTCTGAACCAATAACTAGTTCTCTGGATGGTTTTGAACCATATGAAAGGTGAGGACATTCAGTCTGAGCTAAGTCTAATCAAATAAAATTCTGATTTGTTCCTACTGCAACAAATTACTTCCTGAAGAAAATATAGCCTTATTCAGCCAAATAGTAATACTGATTAACTCTGTGAATTGGTAAGTTATCCTTTTCTGATATACTACAAAGACATTTTATTTTGTGTTTATCTGTATTAGGCGGAATGGTTTTCTAAGGTTTTGGAATGATGAAGTCAAAAGTAGGGGTACAGATTCTGGATCTCTAACTTGGTTCTAGAATCAGTACACTGATGTACGTTTCAATCATGTTTGTATTGTATTTCTGCTTGCGACCTGAGTTGAACAGGGGTTAAGGTACTACAATTATTAGGGTAGAAATGAGAAGAAAAGCCACGCAAATTAATATTTGCAAAAGGATATTTATAATACCAAGATAACGTTGTATTGCATAAGCATTGTGGAAGATAAAAGGATACAAGAATAGAGAATAAGTACGTACTTGAACTTTTAGGGGTTCCACATGATTCAGATATATGTGAGCATCTCCTAATGTGTGTATGAACTCTCCAGGCTGAAGAGAAAGGAGAATACATGTGGTTTTCAAATAGTCAGGTTTTAAGAAAGCAAAACATTACAATGCTTACAGTATTGATTCTTAGCATCTTACATCTAGTGTGGAATTGCAGCTTCTGTACTGGATTGGATTATCAAGACATCCTTGCAAGCTTTGAAGGACACTATCTTCCCAGACTAATGCATAATTAATGAAAAATATAATGAAATTTCCACCAGCTTACCAAAAAATTTATCTTTGAAATCCTGCTAGGATAATCGCTTCAGTAAATGAATGGAGCGCTACTGATCTGCTCACCAAGATGGAAACAGAATGGGCAGTGACATCCGGCTTTCCACTCCACTTCCAATACGTAGGACTTACCAAAGCTGGTTTCACACTAGTTGCCTCAGCCACTACTAAACAATGTCATTTGTGGCAGTGGAGGTGTCAGTCACAGGCTAAACCCCAAAGCACTTACCAAGCATCCAGATGGGTCGTGCAAGCTTGCAAGTTCTGTGACTTAGCAGCACCTGAGCAATCTAATTTAACTTGGGTAAGTTTTATCAGCTATTTTACTGGCCTCTGAACAATGTAGATCAGCCCTTGGATATATTACGCTAAAAACCACCAAAGCTGTGAGAGGAAGTGGCTGAGCAGCAACAGCTGCTTTATGGACATAATGTTAAACTTCACTTTTTCTAATACCTTGGCCTAATTCTTAAGTATGTCTGCAATTGCTGTGAAGTCTGATTCTTCCTTACTTCCCTATTTTAAGTTCCCCTTCATGGTGCTGGTAGCAGGGGGATCAGGCCCAAACAGCCTTGCTAGTATAATTTTTCACATGCTCTGAAGAAAAGGGGGTTTCACTTGTACAAGATTGTGGTGTATTTAAATTACTCTGCCAAATTACAAAATACAGCTCTGGAGTCAAGGCAGTAGCTATCTGAGCACATACTACCACTCTACATAATCATCTACAGTAAGAAATGAAAAAAATACCCAGCTGAAATTATAGCTGGAAGTTAAGTGGGCAGAATATCCAGATTGGAACCTTGGCAGCAACTGCTGAGCTACCGTTCGCTTCCAATAAAAAACACAGGCTACAAAATTTAAACACTTGTATGTTATTATCCCATAAGGACAAGTGCTCAGTTCAGATTTCTAAGAAGTAGACTAGCGGAACAGGGCAGTTTTGACATGTTCATTTAAAAAGACCTGGAGTATCTTGTGTCTGTTTGACATGAATTTAAGAATTCTTACGTTGCTGATCCTAACTGCCCACAGAGACCAGAGACAATTCACATGAAATTCATGGGGCCCTTTCTTACACATATTTCAGCAAGATTTTGAACAGTATGTTCATTCCAGTTTTTCTTGGACATGACATGAAGAGTCTTATCTTTTAGTCTCTCACTTCTCAGACAAGATTAAGTAAAATGATTAAATAGCCTACCTTTAGCCCTGTGACATGGGCAATCATGTATGTGAGCAGTGAATAGCTGGCAATATTGAAAGGCACTCCTAGTCCCATATCTCCAGACCTCTGATAGAGTTGGCAAGACAGTTCACCATTTAGAACATAGAACTGGCAAAGGGCATGGCATGGAGGCAAAGCCATCAGAGAAATATCTAGGAATTGCAGTACAGGAAGGAGGGGGGGGAAAAAAATCATAACAGCATTAGTGTGTTATAAATGTAGAAGATGCAAAACCTGAACAAGCATTTAATGAGATACAGTCAAGAGCAAATATCCAACTGCACTATCATTCTGTTGCTTTTTCTCTTGTTTAAAAGCACCTGCTGCCTAAGCAATTAAGTCTGGGTCATGACAAGCTGTCTCCTGGGCTGTATGACCAGAAAAGTCATAAACAGGTATTCCACAGAACAGATTTACGCCATAATGCTGCACAACAGTTTAGTTTTACTCACCTCAGTGAGACAGTTGATTTCCCTAAAGGAAGACAATAAGAGTAAAATTAAGCATGTACCCTATGCAACTTCCAACTGCTTCATCTTACTCTCTTCCCATTGCAACATGCCTTTACTGCTGCTTGAGATACAAAAGTAATGATCAATAAAAAAATAGTAATCAGAAAACAAAAGATCTTTTGAGTGTTTATCTACACTTAAAAGTGCAGATAGTGCAATTACAGCTTGGCAGGGAAAACTTTAACCAAGTATCTCCTGATATCTGAGAATGTTTAACCTTAAAAATAACAGCAACAGCATGTGGCATCCCCTTTCAGAGACACGAGTGGAAAATGCTGGGTGATTTTTTTTTTTTTTTTTTTTTTTTTTTGTGCACAGATCTACTGCTGCTGAAGTGAAACATTCTCTGGCACTAGCTCTTATTTAGAAGTAGCCCTACGGACTGAATGGATATCTAGACAACCTATGTTCAAGGAGATGATTACAACACAAATAGTAATTTTGTTCTCTATTTTTAAGGTTTTTAAGTTTACAATTTATTATATGGCTAAAAAACAGACACACTGCTTTGGTATACTCTTTTTTGGTTTTGTGTTTTTAACCTTTTTAAAATAAGAATTGCTGTCTTTGAACAGAGAGTCTGTGTCAAAGACACTGGTAGCCAGGTATATCCCTCACTTTAACCTGGAGAGAAAAACTTTGAAGTAATGGTTCAAAATTTTTGAGGTCTGAACATGAGAATTAAGTAGAAAGAGAACCAAGCTTATAACCCCTGGCCATTTTGACTGCATTCCTGGTAGTTTTATGAAGAATAAGCAAGGACACCAAATGGAACTGACTGTTGACACAGGATGAGAACATAGTTTAGCATACAGCAAGATAATGTGCAGCTGCATTTAAAGTCTGCTGTTCAATACCTTTGGGATTCCAAGCACACATAATGATTCTTCTGTCATCTGGATTGGTTTTGATCGTTTCAATCACTTTTTGCAACTGATCAACTCCTTGGTTGGAGTAATCTGAAGAAAGATACCAAGTAAGATCCAAGCCAGACAGATCAAGTAATGGTATTTTTTTAAAGCCCAGCCCACATCCCACTGAAAAGTGATACCCAAATGACATCCTCTGAAGATTTTATTGTAACTTTGAAAGTGATTAAATTTATAAGTTGGCACCCTCCAAATGTTGGCTATTCTTGGTCTTCCTTAAGGTGCTCTAAGGCTTGTGAAATTTTCATGATGGTATTTTCGTATGTCCTCCCATCTCTTTTGTGTGCTTTGAGTACCTTTAGCAACCACTGAAATAGGACCATTCCTGTTTAGAACACTTTATTCCAAGCTCAACAACTAGACATTTTTTAAGACCAAAGAAGAAGCCTGCATAAACACTACATCCCAGGAAACAAAAGTTGCAATACAAAAAAAATCAGCTGGACAAAGCATGTTACTTTATCATTCACAATGACTTGTTACCTAAATAGGACAAAAGCTGTACTGGAATGGGCAAGATATTACCACCTAGTCATTCATGGTATGTAAACTAATTTGCTCATTGCATTTCTGGATTAAGATGCCTTTCTAGATGTTAAACTCTCATGCTACAGTGCTCCTTCCTAAAAAAAAAAAAAAAATTGTGCTCAGACCAGTAACATGGGGTGCCGGCATTCTTTGCATGGTCAAAAGGAGAAAGTTTTTGACAGATGAATAAATGTATCCAGCTAGCACTCACAAGGTCATGTATGAAAACTAAATTTTCATAGCATTTAGTGCCAGAAGGCAATTTTAATAATGTATAGCACAGGATACTACATTTCACCCAATGACGCTCGCAGGTTGATTTTTAGGCTTAATACCAGTTATATAAGAAATTCACTGGAATTAACTGAACATTAAAATGGATTCCAGAATAAAAGAGTCATTAGTTGTTACTCATTGTTCTGACTCATGCCAGTGAATCAGCATGGCTAGTAACTTAATTTTTTCTAATAACAACTCTTATTGCAAAGCAACACCAAATTGTGGTTACAGGGAGACCCAAGCTGGCAAACAAGGTAGTAATATATCATTAGCATCTCAGGGAATTCTTCTGCCAGCAATACTGTGCCAGGAGTCTTTTCAAATGGTTATATTAGTTCCTGAAGCTAATTACCTATCCATTAGTAATGCATTTTAAGGAAATCTATTAGTAATGAAACCTATGGGAATTTATCTTGTTCATTTTTTCCAAGCTATGTTATGCCTCAGATCTTTTAAGTTCAGGAATGCTGAAACATTTTAGCAAGTTTTTAGACGTGTCAGTTCACAATTTGCATCATTTGTGTTAGCATAAAACTGTATTCTGCCAGCGGTCAACATGCCAATACTAAGTCTAATAACTGTAACTAATGTGAACTTTGAGACTGTATTGACAAAAAAACGAAAGGAAAAAAAATGTAATTAACCATGTTGTTACTCTGAGTTAAAAATCACACCGACCAGATAGGGACAATCCTTTACGACTCTTTTTTTTAATGGCAGTCCTCTGAACGTTTTGTACATCCTCTCCTTCAGTGACTTGGAAAAGAGCCATCAAGACACTTCAGAGTAAGTTTAATCAACCAGTTCCACTGGAAAGAATACCAACAGGTACTGCATCACATCATAACTTGTTACAGCTATTCTGTCCACAGCATCCTCAGCTACGGATACATCCTACTTTGTTCCAGATGCAGAATGGAAAAATCTTTCTCTTCCACAGTCTCCCACGAATGTAGTGCACTAACATCAGTTCTTGTCAGGCACAACTGTGTATCATGGAAATCAGGACCCTGCACTGGTATTCTGGAAGTGAAGTGTCATAGTCATTTCACTAAGCAATCAAGATTGTATTTGTATGTGATTACCTGCATGCATATCTTTGTATTCTGCTCCAAAGTGCCTCCACTGGAAACCATAAACTGGGCCCAAATCCCCCTCCTCTCTGGTGCTGAAACCCTGCTTATCCAGGAAGTCACGTGATCCATTAGCATCCCAAATCTTCACACCCTTTGCAGAGAGCTCTTTGGCATTTGTAGAACCCTACAAAACACAGACAGTAAGAAGTCTGCATCCTAATCCCAACACAGAGGACATGATTTGAAACAGCTGTATTTAGCTGTTTCAGTATTTAGCTGTTCTGTATTTAGCTAGACTTTGCTAGTCTACAGTATTTCTCCACTTATAAAGGATGAACAGTCTGATTAATGTACTGGATGATATTCTTGCACATGGACAGAATAAAATTTATGAGCAACATACTAGGATGAAGTTTGAAGTGCCATGCTGCTGTTATTTAACTCAGGATTCTTCTAACCTTGTGAATGCACAAACAGTACAGTCTCAAGGTCAACTGTGGTATATCATTTCATATGCACATTTGCAGAGAACAAGATTTTACTTTACAGACAGATAAAAGTAGACAAACAAAAAATTTACAGCGTAGGCATTGTCTTTGCCGAGACACCTACAATGAGCTTAAGGTCTTAAAAACTCTTTTGTTAAAATGGCAAAAAACACAAATATGACAAAATGACCCAGAGAAATCTCACTGAGTTCTGCAACATGTCCAAATCAGCACACTCAAAAATCCAGCATAGAAAGTGTTCTGTTTTGGGGAATGTCTAGTCTTTCATATTTGAAAAAAGATACTTTAAAAAAATGAAGTGTATTTGAGTCCTGCTATTTAGCAAATCATTAGGCAGACTTTCCCATACCTGCACAATGTCACAACATATAAAGGAACACTTGCATCATAACGTATTATCCACAGCTGAATTTTAATACCCTAACTACAGCTATTAGCTTTATTAGATCTCAGGTTTTTGCTACTAAGAAGCCTAGTGTTTACATCAGTCTTACTTCACCTGTGGTTCCGCACTGCTTGTTTCTGTTCAAGTCAATAAAAGCTATCTCAATATTAAAAAGCAGATCATCAAATTGCCCACAATCTACTTCATATTATTATTTTTTATTCAAACACTAATAAAAGAGACTGTACTAGGCTTTGTAACTGTGGGGCAGTTATATCAAATCGTCAAAAGCCCTCACTATTTCAGACTATTTTCCTTAGAAAGAAACAGAAGAACTCTTCTGATTGGTAACAATGCAACAGTCTCCACTAAAATGCACAGAATGTCTTGAAGATAATGAACTTCGCGTGTAGTCAAAATATTTGGTGGTTGCACTTCTTCTGTTCTGTCGTACGAACAGAAGCATCTGCAGTTACCCCAAATTCCTTAATCCATTCCACACTAGTTCATTCTGTTGATACCACTCTCAGGCACACCACCCAGAGACATCCAAATACCGAACCTTGATGAACCACAGCAGCTCCTCCAGCACTCCTTTCCAGAATACCCTCTTTGTTGTTAGCAGGGGAAACTGATCTGAAAAAGAGTTTCAGAGTGTCAGAGGTGACCAGCGATTTGTCGGAGTGACCCGACCTAGGTTCTTCTCCACATAGCGGGTAATGCCACCATCTGACATTCACAGGTTTGGATATGAAGTAGTAAGTTGGTAAAGGATGTGCAATTCTCATATTCAGATCAAGGAAGACAAGAACCTGACTTTTGTTTTCCTGGACAGAGGGGGAAGATGAATTTGGGGACTTTGACCAACCCTCTGTGGGCACTTTGACCAACTCTGCCGTGAGGACGCCGAGGTGCAATGTATGGATGTATGTGTAGGCATTTGCAATGGAAAGTGGAGGCTTAAGATAAAATTCTTGGCAAATCTATTTCACAAACCATCCTTCCTACCATGCTTGAATGGTGGAAGGACCACGACAGGCTATCTCAAGATCTTACCCGTTTTTTCACCAGGTGACAGCTATGGGGCCGGGACAGACCTGGGGAGAGGAGGGGTCCGAGCTGCCGCAGGCTGGCGGGCAGGGAGAGGGCGAAGGGGCTGACGGCGCAGACCTAAACGCCTCCACAGGCCCCTGCAGCGGGTCCGAGCCCCGGCCCTCAGGGGGGGGAGGCCTCGCTCTCAGCAGGCGGGAGCCGGACAGCGCCGGG
>NW_008824108.1:150787-176434 GCF_000699105.1 Pygoscelis adeliae | reverse complement strand
CTGGGGAGGTCAGGCGAGGCGTAAGAAAGGCCCGCGGCGGCGCTGAGGCGGGTGGCCTGCGTCCGTTCCTTTGCTGCCCTTGCAAAATTCCTCGCCTTCACAGCCGCCCTCTCTGGCCCCGCGCGGGACTTGTCTCCCTGACGGGGGGCTGTCCCGAGCACCTAACCCAAATTTGTGCGCCAAACCACACTTCATTATTTCTCATTCTGCTCCCAACGTGGTGTCCTCCGAAAATTTCCTAGGTGTACTCTCTCTCTTAGGCAAAACAGACTCCCCTCTGAATACTTCTTTGTTAGTATATAAGTCAAGCATTTTGTAAGAGTCACTTATCTCTCAGACGAAGCCCAACTCTCTGACAACTGGTGTGATTACAGGGGTTACGACTGCTAATCTCTCACGATTAGGAGCCTGCCAGACCGGCATGTATAATGGGGGTTGAATGGAACAGAAGGCTGTGGAGTAGAAAATGCTACTTCTCCTTACAGCAGGCAGGAAAACGTGTCTTTCCCACTATAACAATAAAATGGCCTTTTTCTTGTATGAATGTGTATACTTACTTGCATGTATAGAAGTAAAGGAAAAGGTATGGTATAATTAGGGTATGGTTATTTTTCTATACTCACGTCTAATATAGGCGGTTTTGTGCACTGTGAATGAATACAATTTATTTAGCAGAGATACAGTTGGAAATGGTGAATATAACTGTGTGCAAAAAACGCTTAGAAATCCCAGGCGCAGCAAATGAAACAAAATCACCGAGAGCTCTGCTTCTAACTGAGAGATATATCAGTTCTTAACCTTTATTATAATTTGCAAATACCATTGCAAGCTAATGTGTATAATTTAGGAAAAAACAAACATCTTTTCTGATAAAGGATTCCCTGTTAATTATGACTCCAGAGGCGAACTACAAGAAATGCCAAAGGCAGAAGACTTACTCATTACTGCATATTCAGAAAAGTAATTTAATGTACATGATAAACATCAAAAGCAACTAGAAGAAGAAATGGAACATTTTCATTGGAAAATAATATACTACATGCATATGGAAATCTAGTTGATTCAGACTTAGCTGAATGTGCAACATCTGTAGGGACCAATCTTGAAAAGGCTTAAGAATGTGCTTGAATTTAAGTATGCAAATAGGAATTATTTGTATGCTTACAGCTGATTATTTCCTTAAATCTTTGCATAACCAGGGCCATAGCTGGTTATCAGAGATTACCTAATTTACAACATAAATAACATTTTATTTAACTAAATGAATATTAAAATGGATTTGAATTTGGTTTTGAATTAAAAGATTTCTACAGTCTTCGGTTGCTAGCTCATATGTCACAGTATTTACTAAGCAAAATTTTATTTATATGCAACTATTTTAACCATAGTCATTTAACAATTAGCTGTATGTTGAGCTTAGGGGTATTTCACCTGACAAGTATATACTGGATTTCAGGAAGAAAGATTTCACACATCTTCTTTCCTAGGAGAAAAAAAAATCATTGATTAAACATTTTGGGTTTGGACTGAGAAAAAGATGTTAGAAAAATAAGTATACGGGGAATGTATCAGTGCCCTGCTGTAGAAACATACACGACACAAAAACCAGACTGAAACAGATCTTTTTTCTCTTTTTCCCTTCTTGTAGATCTTTCAGAGTTTTAACTCTTTGCTTTCATCACATGTACCCTGAATCTGTTGTGGAAACTGAACATAAAATGGTACTGTGATTTGGAAATTAATGCCACTTACTTTTCTCGGATATGAAATGGCTACACAAGATACGTTGCACAGAAGAATCAGACTAAGATTCAGGCTAAGAATCATAATCAGACTAAGGAAATTAATATTGTCACATTAGGCCTTGAAGATTAGTCTTACATGATCTGGAATAGTATATATCATCAATAACTGCATACAAATTACAGAGAATTTTGAAGGAAAACTGTAGAGAAACTGTGCTGAACATTTTATTTTATATGTTTATAAATACTTTTTAAAAGTTTCTGTTTTAAATATAATATACATAAAATTTCACCAATATTTACCTAATCAAAGTTCATGGTGAGGCTTACTATATTCTGTCTAAATTCTGCAGCCCACCTCAGCCTCTCTGGTGGAAGTGATTTCTTTCATCTATTTAAAAACTGTGAGTCTGACCTCAAAAGTATAACCAGAGTCAATATAAAATGCTGAAATTTTCTTTTCTTCATATACTTTGTTAATGTTGAATCCTTTTTACGTGCCTCCTGAGACTTCTGTGTGCATTCAGGTCATGCTCTATTTGCTGAGATGAGGGTGTCAGACACCCATGACCTAAAGAGGAGCCATGTCCAAATCTAGTGCCTCCTCAGAAGACTGGGGGGACACTGCAGTGATTCGCCTGTAGGTCTCACGTCTCTTGTGGCTCTGGCCCCTGGGAGAGTCAACTGTGAGAGTCGGAGGGCACCAGAGTTGTGCACCCCAGAGCCCCCTGGGTTTCCCTGGGTGGCTGGCTAGCCCCACAGCAGCATGATGCCACCTAAAACCACCCCGTCTTTCCTGGAGATTCCCCGTGGGGTTAGAGAATATGAAGCGTTTTTTTCCCCCTGCCTCTCCGCCTGGTTCTTCCCTCCCCATCTGGAAATCTCTTAAGCATGGAGAGAGGCCTCTGTGAGCCCTTTCTACAAAAATGGTTACAAGTCCATGAGAAGGACCTTTCTGTGCATGTTTCTACGAGTCAAACTGCAGACACTGTTAACACTTAATCTGAGCAGAGCACTGCTAATGGGAAAATGTAGTGGTAAGACAGCTCTTTCAAGTCCTGATGCTGATTCTAGCTCTGCAGTCCTTTATCATAAAAAATAATAAGGAGTGTGCTCTTAAACACCACCTAAAATAAAAAACATAATGAATAGTGGTAATTCCAGTTCATTCCTGATTACTGAACACAAAGACATGGTTTCCGATGCCAAGGCTCTAGACTGTGGTTGTGAGGCAATTCTTTTCTGAAGGATCATTTATCATCACATTACCTCATCCCAGATGTTACTTAAAGATTGAGGGTTTCACAGTTAAATAAGTCAAGTCTTTCAGTATCATCATGGCTGTGTTTTGCAGGCTAGAACATTGAGCATTTGTTTTTGTTTTCCGTAATGCTTGTGTTTGTCTCTCAATCAATGTGTCGTTTCTGAGGAGACGGTCTTGAATATACCATGACTGAATCATGTTGAATCCTGTTCCCACTAAAGTTTATTGCAATGTAAACACCTCTTATGAAGAATTGTGTTCCCTATGAAAGGAGAAGGCATGAACTTACCACTTAAAAATTCTGCTTACATAGTTGCAGTGCTTTCCCAGCTACGTATTCAATGAATTCAGCACTCCTTGGGTCTAAGTTGGGAGGAACTTCAATGGTGAAGGTAGGTGAAGTCAGAATATTCACGTCTACCACGGTTTCATTTTTACCAGAGGGATCCCCAGGTACTACCTAGAAGAGAACAAATCAGTACCTTAGACACTACAAACTACTGCGTACTTCCAGTTTTGTTTATACCTACTGTGCCTACTGTCTTTAATAGGGGAAAATTAAATAGAGGAATGTTTTAGACTTGTCTACTTCCTTTAAATTACTTTCTTCTGAAAAGACAGTGGGTGTCTGAATCTATGCCAAAGCTTATTGTAGGCGGTGGGAAGAGCTGACATGGCACTGCAAGACCATATTAAAGAACGGCATGTTAATATTTATACCATGAACTACATCAATAAAGAGTTTCTGATCTCCTAATGAAAACTTGTGTGTGAGTTGTCCCAATAATTTCAAGGCAAAGGTTGTGTGACTGAAGTTATTCATTCCTGTGTGTTTTTCTAAGCCAGACTTAGTTCTGTAGCTTTATTTTTCTAGAGCAGATGGCTCAGACTCGGTTGGGAAAGCGTGCTTAAATATTGCCTGTCCCCTTGTTCCTGACTTTGTGATTTTTGGTGGATTGCACAATCATTTTGTATAAAGTTTTGTAGTAATAGTAGTACATTGGATTTCTGAGTTGGAAGGGAGAATAGGATTTGTCCCTTGCCCAGGAAAATGGATTGAATTTACCTTGGATATATTCTTGTGTGGGAGATACAGTTAATCATGATGTATCTATTGGAATATTGAGAGATGCTGTTAACGATATGCAGCTTCCACTGCAACAACCTGCATAACATTTGCCTTCTTTGAGCTTTGGGATATATAGGTACATAGACATATAGCTAATATTCAGTCATCCAATAAGGATGTGTTACTGACTGGTACAGTCAAATTTATCTGGGAAGGTAATCTGAGGCCAGTCGAAGCTGCTAGTGTCAATTTACTCATCAGACAGTGATTCAGGTTAGCCTGTCAGCCATCCATCAGACTAAAAGGATTTAGAGGCAAATAGTTTCTAATCTCTGGAGTTTCGGCTCATCGAGGGATTATCAAGCATGCATAAATTCAAGATGAGTAGGAACTTTGTGTTGTAAAAACCAAACATTACACATGTGCAAACATCCACAATCCCCAAGAGCGTAAGTATGAGCAAATCTTAGGTCAAAGACAGCACTGTGCAATAGATCCCTTCGGAAGATAACCCTTACCTTAACTATATTGAAAATGTTTTCTGGTCCGATGGTCATATTGGATAACTCAGACACCCACCCAAATCTTTCTTTCATTTTGTTCAACAAGTAGTAAGTGTCTTCTGTATGACGCTCAACCACCTGGAGAATCTGCTCATACTGCTCCCCCGAGAGATTAACCAGCTTAAAGGCTTCATCAAACTTGGTGTGCAGTTCGGGAACGTTTGGGCAATCTGTTAGAAAAGACAGCCAGCATAAAGCTTAAAGGAAAGCAGTATGTCTTGTACTTCGTCTTTTCTATCTGAAGTATAGAAAACTGTAAAAAAGTCTAGGAAGGGGGCATGGTTTGGGTTGGTGTTTAAATAATGCTAAAAAAAAGAAGAGTAATTCTTGCTGACCTATTTTGATAGATTTAGTGTAGGCTTATAATGACTAAATGGATTAATTATTCCATTTGCTGTATTATGATGATTTACGAAGTACTTTAAGGTTTATATCATACTTCATGGCAATGGATTTTCTGTTATGCTAAACAAGAACTGGTAGATTTTACATATAGCAACTTGATGAACTCCTTATACATTATCCTTTGTTTTAATTGCTCATATTCCATTATCAATCCTTCCAAGTATATAGGTTATTACAAAAAAGCCCGTAACGTATGTTAGTATTCCTGTTGAGTGTTAAGGCCTAATATTTATCTAACAATAGCTAGACATTAGTATCTGACTGGTATCATCTGCCATGAATTCAGAACTGAAGATTGCTGGTTTTTTCTTTACTAAAATACAGATGTTAAACAAGAACATTATATTAAACCTATACAAAAATTACTATGGAAAAAGTCAGTTTATTCTCTGTCAAATAGGACTGTCAAGGGACACCTTCAGTCTGACAGTACAGTAACCACAGATTCAAATTTGTCTCTGTAATACACAGTTGTAGACAAAAAGATATTTTTAGTGAGATGGAGGTGGTCCGATATTCTTTTCAAAATGTGTCATTGGATCATTAATATTTGCCGCACTGGAGATATTCTGCAGACCTTTGGGTTTAAGCATATTCTGTGGCTTTTAAGACCTAAATAATTCTGGAAACACAGATGTATTATGCTGCAGCGGGAGTCCCGAGAGCAGTTCTAGGTGATGCAGTCTGAATTTTTTCCAGGTGCCCGTGGAGAGTGCATGCCAGAGCTTTGCCATCTCCTTTCGTACTGACAAGCAGTTCCCTTTTTGTCCTTCATATCAGTCCTGTTGGCTGACATGGTCCGACGAAGAGTAACTGCAGGCTCTTCAGCGCTTGCTTTCCTTGTGAGGAGCTGAGTGCCACCTGATTTACGTCTGGTTGTCTGCAGAAGCGAGTGTCAGGAGTTTGAGCTTCTCCTCACTTTCTGCTCAGCACTTCTGCACCCAGGCGGGATCGATTACTGCCTGACCTCTTGCTTCTCTGCAGGGTGGCAACTCTAACAAAATGTATAGGTATTTCGTTATGGAGTGTAGAACTTACCTTTGGACCTCCAGCGGTATATTAACAACTGAGTTATACTGACACTCTGTGGAGACAGTGGGGAAATGTAACTGAAATAATCTGGAATGAGGAACAGTGTTTGTATCCGTAGTTGCAGTAAAAACTCAGTGACCGAATGTTAATTCCAAAATATGGAAACAGCACAGCAGAGAACGACAGCCTCAAAATCTACAAACCAGTGATCAACGCATTACAGAAAAAAATCGGAAAATAGCTATTTACCATGCAAAAGATTGCCTTGACATTTCTGACATCTCTCATGAAACTGCAGGCATCCAGAGGAGTTCTCCCAAAGCTCCCGGCACAGAGGCCTCCGGTGCCCTGACACAATTTTTGAGAACATGCCACTTCTGTCAGCATCTAGAATGAAGTCACAGTATTTTTAGATTGCCATTAAGCTTAGGGTCTTGATAAATATACGTTTGTTACCTACTCTGTGTGCTAGAATATAATTTCTTGCCTTTAATCCAAAATATCTGGCATAAATCCCCCCCTCCAAAAAAAAAAAGGAATAAAACATTAAAAAGTAGAAGTCAGGAGAAGATACGAATCATGTTTTCTTTCAAGGAATTCATGCCACTATAGTATATTCCCTTATGAAGGCATAGTAATTGTGTATTCCCCACTAACAGCCAAACAATTGTATTATTACATGTTATTTCTAAAACATGAGAGTTCTGATAAGGTCTTTTTGACCCTTAGAAGTCAAGATGTTTCATAATCACGTACACCTAGATGAGAGCACAGTACCAAAGCTCATTTCTGAGGTAACATGGGTCATGGTACAGGAAAAATGAAAAAAACGCTGTTGTAGAATCACGTAACTTTATATTTCCTGATGACCATATAGTGGTTATGTCACCTACCACTCAGAGTTATGGCATGTCCTTACTGTGATCTCCTTATACATAGGCACCAGCATGTATTTGAATGATGCTTGTTTTTCTATTTGCATTAGTAAGATACAAAGGATAAGGCTTATTTGTGTTCTAAAAGTCGACCAAGGGTTGTTTCCTCTATTGAGAGTTATCACCTGAAACCAATGTTATGCCCAGAATTTTTCTGGTCCCTGGAAGACCTGATGGCTGGTCTGTGTTTGACTGGCACACTGCCTACACGAAGCCTAGAACAGGGCTTGCAGCTGTCTGGCAGACCTTAATGTCTTTTGACAAGGGCGGGGGTATGCCTTGACATGTCGGAGAATTACTCTGATTTTTTAGAATTGGTGATATGTCAATATGATATGATACATATCATATCCTGACAATGCTGAGATCAGACCTGTCAGTCAGCCTTATGAAAACCTGCATCCGTCATGAATTCAAGCGCTCCTGAGGAACTCCTGCAAACGCTTTGAAAATTGCCATGAAAGTCGGGCTCAGTAGGACACGTAAGTCCCCTGTGACATTTCTTTGAGATTTCTAGGTGATTTGTGCCTTTTAATTTAAGCGATAAAGTTATCCTTGACCCACGCCTGTTTAACCAAGCCTCCAGAGCTTCCATACCGTATCTCACACTAACATACCTCAAACTGAATCATTAACCATAGTTTAGCAATCCCGAGGGGTTTGATGTCATTGGCAGTGCAGTTGATTTTCATTTTCTAACACTTGCCTTTGGCTTGTTCTGGCACATTTCTTCTATTATCTCTGTATTCATCAAATACTTCGGTAATCACCTCACTGACACCTTCAAACACCATCTTACTGAAATCAAAAACTATCTGTAAGAAGCCAGGTATGCCCCAGCCTTTCTGTGAGCCGTCATTTCTGGTGGTGTCCTCAGGTAAAGCTGGCATGCTGGGGGACTCATTCAAGTCCAGATCAGACATGAAAAACGTCTGAAAAGACTGGTCAAATTCTTTTTGCATCTGCTTGAAAAAAATGACACTTCTGTCAAATATTGAGCCCATGTCTGATAATAGCTGGGTAAATAAATCTTCCATTTTTACTAGCTGGGCATCCTCTTTCTCAGGCTTTTCATTAAACTGGACGTCTTTTCCTTGATCCTCATGAAAAGTAAAAATGAGTGGAGGTATTCTCCTCAAAAAATCTTCAACCTGCGTATAAGGAAAAGATAGATCAGCTGCCTGACGAGTTACCAGTTTTTCATCTCTCGGGGAAGTTCCTCTAATTTTTCTCTTTCAGATACCCATAGAAACAATGCCTTCTTAATAACTGCAAACACAGCATATTCTCCAAAGTAATTTAAGACACTAGACTCTAAAGAGTGAAAGTACATTGAGTCTAAATCATTAGCTCCAAATCAGATCTGGAGTAAAAGGGTTGCCAGTTGGCCTTTAATCTGCGGAGGCTCAAAGTTAGTATCGGCGTTTGGGTTTCTTCCAACAAACAATTTGGACTTTATCTTGGAAACATATCTGTGGTACTCATGTGCAGTGCAGGGAACAGAAGGCCATTGTTCTCACTGTGATCTGTAAACACCCTACACTCTCTCACCCAATGGCAAAGTCCTCACATGCTTGTGCAAACTGAAACCCATTAAAATCAATGAAGCAGCGGCCCCGAGTCCATGGTTAGATGATGGAAGAGACTGAGCGTCAGCTCTGCTTTGCGGAATTCCCAGTCCCTGGGTCTCAGCCACTGGTTCCCTGCTCCGTCTTTTAACGCACTACCTTCGCCTGAGCAGGTGCAATGTTTTGTGGAGCTGCACTTCATGGCAGTAGAAGACTGGTAAGCGTTAAGAAACACCCTGCCGAACACATACACATACAAATACACATACACATACATACACATATACCTTTTTTTTTTTTAAATCAGATCAGCTGCTGTATCTGACCGCTAGTGCAGCTCAGAGGGAAGGTGAATTGTGAAACAGCACTGCAGGAAGAGCCTAAGCCAGTATTGCCCCTGCTGCCTGTGTGTCATCAGCCACAGCTATCGTCTTTGTCCTCTTTTTTTAAACCGATTTAGGTCACAGCACATTTCTTACTTTGAATGCTTCAAATAAACCATATAGCTCACTGAGGAGGTTACCAAGAGGGTCAAAGAGACAGTGACAGTGCAGTATCTAACTTTTACTGCAATAATTTCAGCCTGACATCCACAGACTCTTGGAAGTCCAAGAGATAGATTTGAGGTATCCATGAGAGGTATCTAAAAAGCCAAAAGTATCACCAGTAGTCTTAAATTTAATATCTTCCACATTTTTACCTGAATAATTTTAAGAATATGCACAAATGTTAAACAGCTTTGCTCTAAAATGTGCCCCTTCTGAAACACACCACATTTAATTTTTAAGTTACCATATTTTTCAGTGCCTGAGGATGTGAAAGCTAGGTAATCTGGCTAAAATTTCAGTAACGGTAATTGTGCAGTTTTGGTTGTTAAGCTGCACTTAAAGCATATGCCCAAATAAAAAATGTGTTTACAGTTTTGTTAAATCTTGTAATAATAATGTGCCAGCCAGGAAAGCATATTTTCTTTCTGGTAGAATTAGGGGAATCTTCTTTGCTGGCAGTGTCCTTTGTTAAAAAACAGTTAAGCATTTTAAAGCTATTTTGTTACTTAAAGAGTAGATTTAAAATAAAATAAATATAGGAAAGAATGGTGTTGTATAACTAGGTGATTTTTTTCCTCCATGGAATTTTGCTAACTATATCTACACTTTTAACTCTGCTGATTTTCAGATAGACCATAAAGAATCTATGTGGTATTTTTCACAAACAGTTATTGAGTTTCTTATTGCAAGTCCTACTGTGAGAGACAACACTGTGTATCTGGAGTGACTCCGTTGAAGTCAGGGGAATAATCAGTGTCCATGGAGTCACGCCAGGGTGCAATGGAACTCATTTTGGCTCAGTGTTCAATGAATGTAATTGCATGTAATCTCTGCCATATAACTTCACATTTCCAGACCCTCCAAATCAAATTAATTTTAGTAACCTGATACAACTGGCAGATCTGGGTATTGAGAAAGTAAGATGTGCTCTCTCTAAAACTGTTAGGTGAATTCAAGAGTATTTCCCAGAAACAAAATTTTTTCCTACCTTTCTTCTAAATGTCGACAAACCATGTTTGCAAGTTGTATAGTATCTCATGCAGGTACTTTCTAAACAAGATTCACAGTCATCCCATAAATTTTTCAAGGATACTTGACACTGTCTTTCTTCTTCTTCTAATCTTTCCTTTACTTCATCCATAAGTCGCAAGGCTTGCTAAGTAAGAGAAAAGAATCAGTTGAGGGCTATTTTCAGATTAATATTCTAAATACTTATCCCAGTGTTGATCACTCATTTTGGCTATTTTGGTTCCTTTTTTTGCTAATCCCTAACCATTAGGGTAGGTTGTCTTCTCAGCTGCAGTCACATATGGAGGGAACTGAAAATTGAAAAACTTTTCCTTATAGGGTTTTTCTGAAGTCATTCTCTCAGAGGGCACAGCCTACAAAACAAGACGGATCTCTACAGTCTACCTGGGTCTTTGAGGTTTTGAAAAAACCACACGTCTTTCTATGCAAGAAGCATTCAGCCTCTCACAAGGTCATGTGCTCAATTCGTATAATTTTTTCTCCATATCATATCTGCAGTATTCATCTGTTCCACAAATAGCCCTTTTTTGTTGCTTTGCTCTTTTCTTTAAGGGACTGAGATTTCATGAGGCTAGGTCCTTGCTACACATAAATTCTTTCTCTAACGCAGAAATATGTAAAAGTATAGCAGTTCCTCTGTTTGGGATTGTACTAATCAAATGACTGTAGTGAGGGGGTTCCTTCCTGCTCTTGTGGAAGTGTGAGGCACTCCTTCCATAGTGAAGGGAAACAAGATGCATTTTACAATGCTGCTTCTATTTACTGGATCATTCTTCCATCAGGTAGAGCACAAAGCTGAGCAGATCTGAAGCAGCATTTTAGAATAGACTTGGCAATGGAAAGACAGAAGAGTTCTTCCTATTGAAGTAGATTGCACATCATTAATTTCTTCCTGCAAGTACAAGACATTTTAATAGTTTAGGTTTCCAAACAATGTTCCAAGTTGTTCCTAGGTATGACAGAAACCTTTTAATTGGTCAGTCTTATTCCTTTCTGGCAGCATTTCAGTAGGGAAGAGGCTCACAGAAAAGAAAACTTCTGTCAGAATGTGCTTGGTGGAGACAGTAACTGTGGTCTTCATAGTATGTTTATTTTCTGATCTTTCTAATACATTTGTTCAGTGTTTTATGAACTCTCACAGTGGATGTAAGTTCTGTATAAATTAAATCATCCAGTAAGAGCTAAAAACTGCGTAGAACATGGGACTGGTGTTCCTAAAGTTGTTAGAAAGCTATCAAGTACTTTTTGGCTTGCTGATACAAATACTTTTGTCCTGGTTTCGGCAGGGATAGAGTTAATTTTCTTCCTAGTAGCTGGTACAGTGCTGTGCTTTGGATTTAGGATGGGAACAAAGTTGATGATAACACACCGATGTTTTAGTTGTTGGTAGGTAATGCTTAGACTAGTCAAGGACTTTTCAGCTTCCCATGCTCTACCGACTGAGAAGGCTGGAGGTGCACAAGAAGCTGGGAGGGGGCACAGCCAAACTGGCCAAAGGGACATTCCATACCATGTGACGTCATGCTCAGTACATTAACTGGGGAAAGCTGGCCGGGGGGGCCGCTGCTTGGGGCCTGGCTGGGCATTGGTTGGCGGGTGGGGAGCAATTGTACTGCGCATCACTTGCTTTGTGTAATTATTATTATTATTATTATTACATTATTATTATTATTGTTATCATTATTTTATTTCAATTATTAAACTGTTTTTATCTCAATTATTATTATTATTATTATTATTAGGGGGCGGGGAGGAGGAGTGAGCGAGCGGCTGTGTGGTGCTCAGTTGCCGACTGAGGTTAAGCCACAACAACTTTAAACTAACTACCAGATGTTGGGCCAAGAGGGAATTTTCCTTCAACTTCATTGAAAGCAATAGTTAGGATCTTTCTATTTTTTAAAATATACAGTAATCTCTATTTCTCAGGATCATCTGAGCACATGACTCTGAGCCTAGGCATTGCACTAGGACATTGGAAATTCCCCTGATCCCCTGTACTTTCTCTAGAGCACATTATCATTTGTGGCTTTGATATTTTTCTGAAGATCTGAAGTTTGTAAAGCAAGCTGGGAAACATCTTGTGGTCTGAGGTACATAAAGACATGCAGGGCAGAGCTGCTGGACCTTCTGCACAAAACACCTTTATACAGTTGCTTGCAGTTGCCTTGGTGTGAATTCAGTGAAGCAGGGGATTTCTAGAAATAAGCACTAAGTGCGATACTTTATTCAACACATTGCTGTTGCAGCAGCTCTGGCTTCTGGATGTTAGAAAACTCATGTTCTCTCTCCAAAGTAATGTTTGAGTCCACATACAGCATTATGTGTGTCCATATTCTCAAGTCCACGTACAGACATTAATGTCTCCTCTTACTGCAGAACTTCTGTATCTTCACATGGTGGTCACCATCAGTTTGACTATGCTTAGGCTGCTGCTGGTTACCTCCCAACTGCAGAATGAAATGAGAGAGCTCAAATCTCAAGGAAGGTTGTGTCAGATAACGTGTTTCACCTTGCAACCGGGATGGGCTGAGAGAAGGTAACTTGCTGTCTAGTGGTAACTCAGCTGTATTTTGTCTAGTGCTCACTCTTTCAGTTTCATTTGAGAAATAGCTTAGACATTCAGCCACAGGGAATCACTAACAGTATGCCACTCAGTTAGAAAGCTGTTATTTCTGAGGTAAGACGGAAGCTTCACCTCTAGCTTTCAAAAGGACCGCGCACTGGAAGAGGCACCAGTGAGGCAGGCGGTGTTCTTCTTCAGTGCTTTATTCCAGCACAGTCTGAAAGCTTCCCTCAGGGTTGAAGCCTCAGTCTGCCAGGGTCCTGCCAGCAGGCAAGCTCTTTCTTAAGAAATCGGCAAATATAAACTAATGTTTTGACTTCTTCTGAAATGTGAACATCCAGGTTCCTGATAGGCTAGTAAAGGATGTCTTTGGCCCAACTCCTGCTTCCAGGAGACAGGCAGTGAGAACCTCTATAGAGGTGCCATGAGAGTTTTCTTCTGCTAGTGAGAGAAAGGGGCAGAAGATTTCCTGTCAATCCTGTGACCACATACAGAGATGTATGCTGCTCAGAGTGTACATACAATGTGGTTTACATTCTTCCCAGAAAAGGGGAGACACCAAGGGATCCTTTCTGGGTTGCTTATTGGCCTGAGCACAATGGCATGCTGTACTACTTCCAGGAGGTAGGCTAAATCCATGTACAGCCTGCCTCATCTTTGATTAAAAATAGCCACAACTTAACAAAAGTACAAACAAAAAAACCCAGATGCACTTCAGTTACCTGTTTTTCTTCACTGCTCTTCTTCAAGGTTTTCATCAGATCTACGTGCTTATCTTCATTTCTTTTCATCATAGTTTTCATCTGCTTAATACCAATCAAAGCTTTCTTTACCTCTTCATCTACATATTTCTCTCCAACTTCAGATAATACTAAAAAAAGCCAAATTATACAGTGACTTAATCAGATTTTAACACTATCACAAATTGTCATGCACTGATGACAAAGGAGAATGAAATATTTTTTCCCTACAGTTGCAGAGCCAAATCTTGAGACGGTGAATGTTGAATAACACAGAGCCAAGACAATTTCCATGAGATGAGAATCTGGCCCAGAGCCTTTGCCAGTGATCAGCTGTGTGTAACTCAAGCTATATACTCGGCTGTCCCACTGATGATCGCTGAATCTCAGAACAGTTGAGGCTGGAAGGCACCTCTGGACATCATTGAGTCCAAGCACCCCACTCAAAGCAGGGTCAACTGGAGCAGGTTGCTCAGGACCTCATCCTGGGTTTTGGATGTCTCCAAGGATTACTCATCAGTTTTCTAATGACATAACTTGTATACTTATCTTTGATCTGACAGCAGCCTGTGACACCTTCCATTTACATTTTGAAAATGTAGATTACAGGTGCCTTCAACCTGCTGTCATAAAAATACAATCTCTAGACTTCTGTGAAGTCTAGATCATAGAGTTTTGGCGAAAGCCCGGGTTGGCCCACATATTGCACCCTGAAGCTCTGCATGATTGCCTATCCTTTATCTTTATTTGTTCACTTTGCAGAAACACCCTGGATATCACTGGAGCTATACAAAACAAGTAAAGAACACATCACCCTGAGACTGCCAAAAGCACGTCAGTCATTTCTTCCTTTATATCTTTCTTCCTGTCTCCTAACTTTTTGTTTGTTACAGAAATATTATTAACGTAGGCTGAAGCAAAGGAATATTTCATGGCTGATCCTCTTGGGATTCCGATCCACAAAATAAAGCCATGCTTAAAGGTGAGTATATGCAGAATAGCTGCTTTTTTCTAAATTAAGTCATTTTATTTCGATTATTTGTAATAACCATCTTTTCCAGCAAAGTATATAATTGTAGAATAAACATTTTCAAAGATTATTTAAACAAAATAATTCAAAATCTGTTGAATTGAATTTTGGGTTCAGTTTATATTCTAGTGATCTATGAGGGACCAAATAACCTCTAAAAATGCTGTAAATACTTTTTTGTAAGGGGATGCTTATCTGTTAATCCCTTTACTTTCTCATCCTGGTTGCTTTTATCTCCCTGTTGTGTGTGTGTGGATGCATGTAGTCAGCTATATGATGGTTTCTAAGCTCCACACATGAAAGCGGATCCTCTTGATGCCAGCGAGTGTGGAAGTCAAAATGCACCGGGAGACTGGAGACCTGGGCCCAGGGGCTTCCAGCACACCCCTGGTAAGAAAAGCATACATACGCTTCAGGTTTTCCCGGAGATTCATTTCGTCCTGCCTTGTCGGTGCACACTGATGACCATTCAGCCATAGCAGGTATACTATAAATAGCCAAGAGGACTTCATGTTCTTTCTGTTAAAGAAGCAGGTCAGTGCAGTTAGATGTAAGCATCTTCATGATGCTCAAATGCCTAGGTGTAATGTTTACTAAGTATTATACAAGTTCCCATTAATTTTGACTTTAACTATGGTTTCTGAGATCTATAACATGCACCTAAATGCTATTGTTAGTGAAAACACATGGGTAAGAATCTTGACCTCATTTGTAATTATCTATTCAGACTAACTAGATTAATTCCACTGAGTTTGCACAGTATTGTAACAGAATCAGGACATACATATAAAAACCCAAAAGCTTATGCAGCTCAGTCTGTCCCTTTTCTACCTTGTGAAACACACTAATTACTGATCTCACACTATGTTCTTAGTTCATATTATAAATGCATCCATGCTAAACATTATTGCCAAATTTTAAAAGGGAAATTTCTAGAATGTTGTTCCCTTCCTTATCTCCAAACATGCAATTCCTTTCATTGTACTTCAGGATAATACTTAATATAGCAGACACAGTAATAGGTGTGCCAAGAAATTGGCAATTATTAGATCAGTTTTGTAAACAAATACATCAGCAATTGACATAAATTCCTACAAAATAAGGGAAAGAAATGCCATTTGCTTTATTTCCCTCCCAAGAGCAGTTAGAGGAGAAAGGTTTATTTTTTAGAAATCATGCAACTATACTTTATAGTTCTCATCTGATTAAGTGAACACAGTATTTAAGTACCTTCTTGTTAGCCAGCATAGCCTTTTTGGAGATGCAGTTATCAGCTGCAAGTGCATATGTAAATTAAGAGCCTGGATTTATTTATAGCCTGGATTTACTTCTATAGTTACTTGCATATTGTACCTTTACATTTATAGCGAAAGACCAATTAACTTTGCAAAGAAATACAAACCCATTACCAAAGAAAAGTAAAAAAAAACCCCAACATATTTACCATTAATACTGAAACACCTCCTCTGCAAAATTGCTCCCCGCGTCAGGAAGGGGTCAGGCTGTGTTCTGATCTAATTGCTGGGAGTGTCAGGGATTTTGCCATGTTCTACTTATCTGATGAGAAGGTACTTAATCCTATTAAGTGGACGTTTTGTCATTAGGCTGGAGGATTTTGCATGTATGGGACTTCATGCTCATCTCTCTGGGCAAAACCACTAGGGGGAGCGTTGGGCAGAATTGCATAATTTAATGTAATTTGGATCTGCTATTTTTCTGTAGTTGGTAGCCTTTCGTCTTACTAGCTCTTCGGTCGTCTTGCTTTTTACCTTAGGAGACATCTGCAGCATATGTTCTTAGTGAAATTGTTACAATTAGTTTGGCTAAAAATAGCTTCCAACATTTAATCTCTTCAGTGTAGTTTTAGTTTGCTATAAAAAACCACCGAATTACGTAATGGCCTTCTTCATATACCTTCTGAAGATACAGAAATCGAAAAAAAATGAAGACTCCAGATGCAGGCTGGCATATGAGTAGAGTCTGAAATGAGATAAGCAAATTTTGGCATTTTGTACATCATTATACTTGCTAATGTTTGGGGGGGTTGCCCTATTAATGATTTTCCTCAGTTAATCCATATGTGCAAAATATGTCTGGGATCTGACCTGCATGAAGTTTTGGATACTTTGAAACGAGATATTTAAATACTAACAGATGCTTGATATAAAATATAAGCAAGTATTGTTAGCAAGTCATATCCCACCTTGTGATGTTCAGCAATAATACTCCCTTGAAGTCAAAGAGGAGACGGGGAAAGTAGATGTCTGTAGCTCACGGTCTCTAACAGCAGTTTTAAAACGTCCCATTCTTTTTTGTTTACCTCATAGTTCATAAAAGCCAATTGATGATTGATGGTTAAGATCTAGCATGATTAATGCTGTTTAGGCAAGAGATTTGAGGGTTTTATTTTTAAACACATTCTCAGGAAGAGTGGAGGACCCGTTAGCTCTAATGGGCACTGCAAGTCCTCAATTTGCATTACAAATTAAGATAGCTCCACTCTTATTTTCTGAAAATGATGGAGGGAAGGGGAATATGTTTTTTTGGTTTAATATATATGAATCGCTGGCTCACTGAAATGCTGCTAACTCCTTGACCAAGACTCATTAGTACACAAAACCTTTCAAGTTCTCTTTTGTGGCAATTCTGAGCAGGCACCCTTGCAGACTTCGCAATCCCCTGGCCAGACTGTTTGTTAAGCACCCCTGGGGCTTGGGCTGAAGTAAAAGGGGCAGGCTCTCTCTCTGGGCCTCATGCTTGGCTCAGGATAGAGAGTAAATGGAAAATACATTTGCACAAAGGAAGACAATCTATTACAGACACTTGTGAAATGTGTGTTGTTAGCCTACATGTGTAATGAGTCCTAACAAAGACTTCAATCTTTCACTGCAAGGGTTTACCCCTCATTTTTGGCATTTATCTTTGCTAATATTCATTTAATAGCAAAAGTTACTGCTGGCCTTTCTGGACCTGACTTGATATAGAGAAAGCTTTACTTGATCCAGAGTAAAAAGGGCAGTTTCAACACATCACCCATAGTTCACAAGAATTTGCAAGAAAGCAGGCGGTCTCAGCCCTGCAGGGAGGGAGAACAGCACTCCTGCCACAGGGTGGAGAGGCTGGAGGCTGCCTCTGGCACAGATCTCACTGCTTATTTTCAGAATTGCCCGTCTTCTGAAGGCTTCTGTGGGTCTCCGGTCAAGCACACTCTTGCACCTTGCAAAGTCAGTCTTTAAGGGAAATCTGTACCGAAACTAATGCTGAGACATGGTGTCCTGGTGGGTGTCAGGCTCCTTTTCTCAATTCAGTTGATTTTGAACATTGCAAAGTGTGTTGCATTGTCTTAGATGTTATTGCTCACGCTTTATTATAACCACTATGTAACCACATGGAAATAGGTATTATTATGTATGTCTATTTCTTTTTACAAAAACACCAAATCCTAATTCTTTGCTCTCATATTATTTCATATGTATCTAATGGCTGAAGGAGGAGGTCTAAGGAACCTGAGGACAAAATTGTCTAGAGCTAGTATGCCTGTTAAAGTTAATCTTGGGCTTCAATTTAACCTTTGAATTGCACTTAGGAACCCAACACTCTGGAAATCCTTTCCTCTCTCATTTCCATTTTGAATTTAATGAAACAAAAATCTCACCAATTATGCCTTCAGGTTTCATATCAAATACCCACTCTCTTTTCTTTTAACATTCCAAATCTGATTTGCAGTGACCTGTTGTGGAGAGCTCCAATTTTTATCTCAGCTGCCATGTTCAACAGTTCCCTCTTAGTATTTTATTTTCCTCTGAATTTGAGTGCTTCGATCAGTCATAGTATGCCATGTCACAACATTGTACTGACATGTTCATTTTTTCACAGTCTAATACAAGCAGATGATTCAGTGCTCACTGTTGCTGTTGCAAATTATGAGGTACTCTTCTAATATTGAATCATACTGGAGACAGTCTGAAGAAGCTTTTGTGAGCAACTTGTAGAAAGTGTCTTTTTCCCCACCCCAACTGTTATTCCAGTACGGCTATATTTTAATTGAAATTAATATGTATATATTGGAAAAAAATAAGGAAATAGCTTGAAAAGGGATTTCAGTAAAAACAGGCTTTTTGCAAGATACTGATAAATTGAAATGTAAACAATTGTAATGATACAGATAGACATTGATCTTGAACCTGGCTGAACTTGAGCGATGAGAGTTGTAGCTGCTTTGTGGAGTTGCCTTCTGTCCTGTTGGATGACCTCCACAAATGTATAACATTTTTTCGCAATGTACTGTAACTTCTCCCTTTTTGTTGATCCATTCCACCTGGCAGGATTAAGCATCAAGAAATATGTTGAAATGGAATTTCCTGTGTTGTACATGAACTGTAGGATTTTGTTCCAGTTATATATTTACACAATTATTTGCTGTTTGGAAGAGTTGATTCCTACTGTGTATTTTCACATTTCTTTCTGAGCTAGGCCAGTCATATAATGATCAGGCTGAAAATACCTGTACGTATTTATAGACTCTATGAGTCATGCAAAGTGCTACATACTGACATTAAATCTCTTGATACTTTTATGAAATAGTCCCCAGTTCTACAAAATCTTAATTAGCTTTATTTGTAAGCATACCATTAGTTCCACTGATTTCAATTGATATTAAATCCTAGTGGGGGTTTATGGTGTAATTACATGGCTAATCTAAAGCATACACAAAGCTTTGCTAACAGTTAGTATGGGGTTTAAGGCTATTGAACTTTTGTTGTGTAAAGTTTTTTTTGTTTTGCTTTTAATCCTTTCTAGTACTTCAGGAGCCCCTGAGTGGTTTCTGCTTTCTCCTGTGTTTCAAAGGCTCTTGGAACCCTCCTTCAGTTTGTATTCAGTCTGTCTTTGAGCTCTACCTGAGTAGCTGAAGTTAGGAACCAAGGCTCCTCTTTAGCCCGGAGATAGAGGCAAGCTCCCGAGATGCTCTCAGTCATGCTGGAAGGCCTCAGACTAAGGAGCTGAGGCTACCCTAAGTTAGATAGCTAGAGTTAGTCTAAGCTACACATCTTGCAAAAATACCAGCTCAGGCCCCAAAAGTAGCACAGGTGTGTTAGCATGACAGGGTCCCAAAGTTCATGAGCCCTGCAGCCCAGAGTCAGGCCGACACAGTTACCCTGTCTGGAGGAGGGTCAGGCAATGCCAGGTCAGGACTCTGCACTGTGCTCAGCACAAACATGAAACCAGCTGAAGGCATGAAATCAGCCTGCATAACTTAGAGCATCACGCTAAGATTTAACGTGGCTTCATTTGGAACTATTAAGCTACAGCTTTTGAGGTCAGCAAGACCACCTTCACAAAGTTTAGCGTGCTTTAAAATGTATGAGCCTTTTCTGATTTCCTTTTGCTTGTCTATCCATGGACACTCAGGATGACTATTATGTGTGGAAAAAATCTTCCACTTCACTGCTGAATTTTTTTTTCCAAGCCCTTCAGGGCTTTGACATGAGGTTCTAAATACCAGTCCCAGCAGTAACATAACAACTGTTGTTCACAGGGGCATGCAAAGTCTCTTCATGCCTCATCCAGAGATGTTGCAGAAGGGACCTATTGTGCCTGTAAGTGATACTGAACACCATATTTGGGAAGACAAATCTATAATGGAAAGGAATTTAACTAATTTTAAGGAACAGAGAATTATTTAAACCTTAAAGTTGAATGTAAGACAATACGAAGCTGAAACCTAAAAATTATGCAGTTGTCTTCAGAATTTGTGCTTGGGATATCAGCTAACTATTGAACTTGGAGTAGCACTATTAGTGATGTTGTGTTATCAGCAGGAGATATCAAAGTCAGTGCAAGGATAACAAAATGAGTTAGAAACAATTTATTACAAAGCTATGAAGCAAACCTGCATGCTACAGTTACACAAACAGATTTCAGGAAGCATTTAATATTAAAATGCTGAAGTTTTGAACCAGATGTTTTGCAAGGATTTAGTTTCAAGCTTCCCTAGGAACATTAAAGCAAAAAAGTTTTATTGCATGCAGACATGTAATAGATCAGCTTTCAGCCTGCAACTGAAAGGAACAGGGTTCCTTGTGTGTTTTCATCTGGTTTGCTTAAGCGTATCTTAGTCATTCAGCTCTGTATCAGCTAGTTTCCAATAGGCTGCTTATTGGAAACAACTCTGGAGTTTAATGAAATTAAGACGACCGAATTATCAGTCTGTGATGTGCTGAACAACTCTTGAAGATGCTGCTACCTGCCCTAATCCGCTGCTTTCTTGAAATGCAATTAAAGGCATTCAGGACAGGGCCTTGATAATATTCGATGAAGAAACTGGAAATTGCTTTGGTGGGGAATAATCCTCTGGCTGGTAACTTGGCTTCTTGCTTCTGCTGCATTTAAAGCAGAACCTGCTCCAGTGCCTGTGGGACAGCAAGCCCAAAGAGGGGTGTCTGAAGATAAAGCTTCCTCAATATAGCCGATAATAGGATGCATGCAGTCCCCTTGCTTGCAGTAGCATGGAAGTGGAGGAAGTAAAGCTGGAATGCTGCCTGAAGCTGACTTTTTCTTCATTTAAAATATTAGGGACAATTTCTAAGAAGAGCCTTACTGCAATTAGAATTAATGACTTCATGCTTCTAAGAGTTCTTGCTTAATTGCCATCGCACATGTTTTTACAGCTGTCCTTTTATATAACTGGTACACTACCCCATGCATCTGCCTCAGAACTCAAAGCTTTTAAAGTGCTGTGAAAAAACAACAACATTAGTTACGGAGACCTGACAAATGGGAGGAGAATAAAAAAGAAGAACTGAGTTCAGAGTAAATGAGAATTAGAAATGAGACAAAAAAGGTAGAAAAGGGAAATGAAGGTGAGAGAGGAAAGGCCGCAAAGTACCAAAATGTCAGGGGAGACACTGATGAGAACAGTCTCTCCAATTGGAAGTGTATGAAGTAAAATACACTTCCATATCCTCTACCAACAAGTTATTAGTTCTTGCAAACAACAAAAATGTAGGATGCACATGTGGCAGAACAGGACAACTATATAACCCTTGAAGTCCTTTCTCATTCCTCCTGTTTCCTTCTGCTCAGGTACAAAATCATTCTGGCAAAGAGTGGGGGATTTGCCCACATTTCAAGTTGCTTAATGCATTTGCAGGCACGGTGGAATACTAAGCACTGAGAAAAGAATTATGGGACTTATCAATCCAGCTTTGAGTGTGCACAGTGTGTGCACCTCAGCTAGTGAGTGATCTAGGTTTTCTTTGTAGCCAAAGAAGAGCTGTAGGCTAAGCTGCAATTTAACTGACCTACTGTAGACCTTGACCTCAGCGTTATATGAGTTGCACTTTGGAAGGCGCGTTTTTTCTCCCCTGACTGGAAAGTGAACACAGCAGACTAACCTAAAGGTAGATCTCTAAAACTGGGACAAAATGAATCTCATTGATGTGACATGTGGTTTCAGCATGACCTGGCTTGTTTGTGTTTGCCAGCAGCATCCTGAGCTGCATTAAGAAGGGAATTGCCATCAGGCCAAGTGAGGTGATCCTTCCTTTCTACTCAGCACTGGTGAGGCCACACCTGGAGTGCTGGGTCTGGTTCTGAGCTCCCCAGTAAAAGAGACATGGACACACTGGAGCAAGTCCAGTGCAGGGCTATAAAGATAATTAAAGGACTGGAGCATCTTTGATATGAGGAGAGGCCAAAAGGGCTGGGACTCTTTAGCCTGGAGAAGAGAAGGCTCAGGGAGATCTTATCAATGTGTATATATACCTGATGGGAGGGGATGAACGCAGGGGAGCCAGGCTTTTTTCAGTGGTGCCCAGTAACAGGACAAGAGGCAATGGGCACAAGGTAAAACACATTATATTCCATCTGAACACAAGAAAACACTTTTTTACTGTGAGGATGGTCAGACACTGGAACAGGTTGCCCAGAGAGGTTGTGGAGTCTCCATCTGTGGAGGTATCCAAAACCTGACCGGACATGGTCCTGGGCAACCAGCTCTAGGTGGCCCTGCTTGAGCAGGGGGGTTGGACCAGGTGACCTCCAGAGGTCCTTGCCAACCGCAACAGTTCTGTAATTTCCGTGTTTATTCAGCTCTGGGGCCCCCAGTTCAAAAAAGACATGGACATGTTAGAGCAGGTCCAGAGGAGGGCCACAAAAATGGTCAGAGGGCTGGAACACCTCTCCTGGGAGGAAAGGCTGAAAGAGTGGGGTTGTTCAGCCCAGAGAAGAGAAGGCTCTGGGGAGACCTTATTGGGGCCTTTCAATACTTAAAGGGGGCTTTAAGGAAGATGGAGAGAGACTTCTTAGTAGGGCCTGTAGTGATAGAACAAGGGGTAACAGTTTTAAACTGAAAGAGGGTAGATTTGGACTGGATATAAGGAGGAATTTTTTTACAATGAGAGTGGTGAGACACTGGAAAAGGTTGCCCAGAGAAGTTGTGGATGCCCCATTATTGGAAGTGTTCAAGGTCAGGTCGGACGGGGCTTTGAGCAACCTGATCTAGTGGAAGATGTTCCTGCCCATGGTAGGGGGGTTGGACTAGATGATCTTTGAAGGTCCCTTCCAACCCAAACCATTCCGTGATTCTATGATTCTATGATGTGTATGATACAGGCCAAAATGGGATACATAGATAGCCTGCTAAATATGGATATGTACAACATCTATCATACATGGAAGTTGACAGGTTCTGAGCATTCACACTTAAAGCACAACTGAGTTAGAAATTATTTCAAGCTGTACAAAATCCTGTCTACCATTTCCTAGCACAATCTGCAGTCAGCTGAGATGGCAGCTACCACACATAAATCATCTTCTTCCTGAAAACTTGAATCAAAGTGTTAAACTCATAAAAGATGAAGGCAAAATCCTACAGAGCACAATATAGCACAGTAATTTACTTAAGATTAGACTCTAACAGTTCAAAGTCATGCTAGATTTTCACTTAGGTTTTGGGTTAGCTACATTATAATTAGTGTCCAGCACAGTATCACATATCCTACTTTCTGGACAGTGGCTTGTAGGGATTCCTGATGCTGATGTTTTTATTTTGTTCCTACAGAAAAAGAATGTAAAATAATCTTGGAACATAGGCTCATTGTGGTTATTTAGCACAATGGAGAAAATGCTGTCTCCAGATCAAGAAGTCCATGAACTTCTGCCTGCTGGAAGGATATTCGGGGTAGGCTCTTATTTATGCATTTACCTGGGATGTATTTGTTTTCTCATAAAAATGCTAAAGCGAGATACTTCACTGTTTTTCAGTGCGACAGGGTTTTTTTATGGCTTTGCTTGTCTGACTCAGCAATTGCATCAAAATGTTATTCCAGAAATTGCTAGAGTGATGACCTCTTTGGTCTTAGAGGGTCTTATTACAGTGGAGCCCTGCCTTTCCTGAGCTGTGGAAAACTAAGCTGCCTCCTATGCAAATCAAGGCTATTTTGCACCTCTACATTGAGATTTTTATAAAATTTGAAGATGTAAAAATATTCATCTCAATTCCAACCAGAAATTAGGCAGAAAAACATAACCATTTGCTCATTCAAGTTGAATTTTATTGAGTTCTTTAAGAATTGGATCTCTGTTATGTACAATGTAGTTTGTATATGCAAATTACTAATAGGCAATTTAATGAAAAAAGGTTTTACTCTGGAATATTGACAAAAATCTGGAGTATTGAGGTAGTACTGTGTGTTAAGGAGTAGTCTCACTGTATATTCTGAGCACCTTACAGAAGGGGTTTGGCTCTGCATCTGGTCAACAGACAGATATAGAAGCCTTCAGAAAATAATTGAAACCATGAGTTAGGCCATACTTAACTTCCTAACTTGGCTGATCTGAAATGGCCACTTCACATTGCTTGCAAAAGGAGCCAGAGGCCCTGGTCACATATATGTAGGACACTGGAATGGTCAGTGACCAATACTAAAAATTCTGAAATAATACAGATTCATTTGAAACACCTTAAGTGCTAGAAAGCTTTCGAAAGTCCATAGTACAGATGTAAATACGTTGCAAACATTATTCAAAGGTATTTGAAGAGTGGCTGGAAAGCTGCCTGGCGGAAAAGGACCTGGGGGTGTTGGTCGACAGCCGGCTGAACATGAGCCGGCAGTGTGCCCAGGCGGCCAAGAAGGCCAACGGCATCCTGGCCTGTATCAGAAATAGTGTGGCCAGCAGGAGCAGGGAAGTGATCGTGCCCCTGTACTCGGCACTGGTGAGGCCGCACCTCGAATACTGTGTTCAGTTTTGGGCCCCTCACTACAAGAAGGATGTTGAGATGTTGGAACGTGTCCAGAGAAGGGCAACGAGGCTGGTGAGGGGTCTGGAGAAGAAGTCTTATGAGGAGCGGCTGAGGGAACTGGGGTTGTTTAGCCTGGAGAAAAGGAGGCTGAGGGGAGACCTCATTGCTCTCTACAACTACCTGAAAGGAGGCTGTAGCGAGGTGGGTGTTGGTCTCTTCTCCTAAGTAACTGGCGATAGGACGAGAGGAAATGGCCTCAAGTTGCGCCAGGGGAGGTTTAGATTGGACGTGAGGAAAAATTTCTTTACTGAAAGAGTAGTTAAACATTGGACCAGGCTGCCCAGGGAAGTGGTTGAGTCACCATCCCTGGAAGTATTTAAAAAACGGGTAGATGAGGCGCTTAGGGACATGGTTTAGTGGGCATGGTGGTGTTGGGTTGACGGTTGGACTCGATGATCTTGGAGGTCTCTTCCAACCTTAATGATTCTATGATTCTATGATTCTATGATTCTATTTTGCTATTGGCACTGGGAGACAATACCATATTACATATTTTCATACCTGACCTCAGAAAGAAATAAACTTTTCATTTCAGCCTTTTGCCCTTGTGTCTCTAATATTATATCCCAAGAGCAGATTATTGAAGGCCTATCCCTCTGCCCAGGTCTTAGATGTTTAACTGCACACATACACACACTTATATATTAATACAGTAGACAACAGGTCAGATCCTTAGCTGATGTAAATAAGCATAGCTCCCTCATCTCCGCAGACAGCTCTGATTCATACCAGCTGAAGACCAGTACATTTTCCCTAGGTCTGGATTCAGTAAACCACACACACACAGAGTGCAAAGCAGCCTATTGTTTGAAGGAAACCTTTCTTGTTTAGGGCACTGCTGAACAAATAAACT
>NW_008824108.1:136360-150770 GCF_000699105.1 Pygoscelis adeliae | reverse complement strand
AAGAGCATTAGCTCCTCAGAGAAAATAACATCAAAAAAGCCCTTGGTATCCATCAGTCAGAATTCCTTCAGCGCTAGACAAAAGCTGCAATGGAAATTGCTGTGTGGTAACCTACGTGATCCCATGCTGAACAATTTACTTGAAATGCTGCGCTTCCAACACATTGTACAGATCAAGTATCATGAGCAACGAATAAGAGTAAATGAGAAATTAGAAAGAACTTAAATACTATTCAAGCAAAGCACTTAACCACGCATTTAACTTTTAACCTGAGAGTAGTCCCATTGAAGTCAGTGGGATTACTTACATACTTAAAGTAAATCATGCGATTAAATGGTCCTCTGGATCAGGATTTTAAAAATCTGAATGTCTTGTTCATGCAGAGCGAAGTCAATAGGAGCTGGATACAGTACAACAGGGGAAGGTTTTTGAGGAAAATCTGTTTTCCATCCTCTGTTTCAAGTGTGCTGACAATGGCATGATAAGATCTAGCACCGGGAAATTAGAGTTGGAAAAATCCAGCCTTGAAATAAGACATTTCCTCATAGCTGTGAGGAAAATATTGAGACAGCTTATGAGAAGGAAGTGGATTTACCCTCACACAGAGTTCTTACAATGACATTAAATATATCAAAAGAAAAAGGGGATTAATCCAGATTCTGGGAGTAAAGTCAATGGGTTAAAAAAAATAAATTAGGCAGTTCCTGGGGGAGAGACCCCTCCACCAGTTTATTGCTGTATAGTGGTCCAGGTCCAACCTCCAGTTCAAGAGATTCCTAAACCACTGGTTATGAGACAGATGATTTTATATTGCCTTGCTTTTTTTATTTCTTGTAAGCATCTGCTACTTTTGGAAGTAGTACTGGGCTAGACATATTTTTGATTTAACCTAGTACAACTGTACTTCTTTGTGATATTGTATTATACATACACACACATCGTGAGAGGATTAGGCTGGCCGGTAATTGCAGCCTTTTCTGGCCCTAAAGTATGTCAGCCTGACTTCTTCTGCTTACCACCTTTGTTCATGAGTTTGATGGGAAACAGCATTGATTAAATTTCCTTCAGCAGTCTGGCAATCCTGAGCTTCCTTCAGGATTTGGGAAGGAAGCAGGTACTGCACTGCGCAGTTGGCTGCGCCTCAGTGGCTGGCAATGGAGCTGGAGTTACCTGGGAACATCTCGCCCAAGCAGGTCCCAACAGCCAGGGTGCCACGCCATGAGGAAGAGACCTCCATTTCTCCTCTCCATGGCACACACTTTCTAATCTACCAAGGGAAAAAAAAATGCTATTTCAGTACTGGCATATCTGGATAAAAGTTGCATATCCTGTGATTAACTAGAGTTCGGACCAGATGATCTCATTCAGTTTTTTCTGGCTCCAAACTCTATAAACTCTTGTCCTGGGCTAGGGCCCATCAAAGCCCAGCTGAGTCCCTGGAAATGCTCCTATTGACTTCACTCTGCATGAACAAGACTTCAACTCAATCTACAGCCTCTGTCCGAGTCAACGGGCGTCCAAAAAGAATGCAGGTCAGCTTGCAGTAAATACATATACCTAAATGATCACAAGCAGAGCTATTCAGAAAAGACTAGTAATAGCATCCTCACAGAAATTAAATGTGTGAACACTCAATTAGCTAAAGATATCTTCAGGAGATATTCTTCTCAGCTTTCTCTATGAAAGGTCAGTTGAAGTTGAAAGCTTTCAAAGTTACTTATAGGAGAGAAGTTTAGCACGGGCTATAGGGCCCTGCAGGATTCAGCCACTGGAGAAAAGCTGTTTCACCACAGTTTGTCCATTTCCCAAAACAAAACTGAGATCAGCCCACATAATTTATATGAGTATTGGCTGGATTTTAAATGAGAAAAGACTCATGTTCTAGGCCAGAAGCACAGCTGGTATAACCCTAAGGATACAGTTCATAGCAGTAATATTTTTCTGCAGTTTTAAGCCAGAGCTCCTGCAAGTTTCAATATGACAGCTCTTAGCTTTAGACCCAAGACATAACAGAGTGCTGGGAGCAATTAACTGCAGTTTTCCCAAAAACATCACAGTTTAAGATGCCTGTGTCTTTCATGGCAGAGAGATGATCCTAGTTTAAATGTTGGGCTTTTTGCTAAATACTAAGCTGTAATTTTTCTATTCTTGTTTATGCAGTGATATAGAATCAGTGAGAAATAGATGCATATTTGCATATAAAATGTTATCATTGTCATAAGAGAGGTGTTTATATAGCATTTATGTGTCTGCCATTTCAATAACTCCATTTAAATAATAAGGTATTTAGGAATGTTAGTTAAGGAATGAGGAATATTTCACTTTTTACAAGTTTCAGTAGCACAAACATCTTGACAACTTCGCAACATTATTGTCTTTATGCATAGTCACAAGAAGGGAGATTTGCGTATGATGGTTTTGTGTCTTTGTGGGTGGATTTGTCTTCTGCACTTTCTGTCCTTGGAATATAAATGCTCAGGACTTTATGAGGCAAAGGTAACTTGAGATATAACTTTGCTCTACTTCAAAATTCAAAATTCCCACAGGCAAGACCAAAAATTTTAAAGCGTACAAGGATTAGGGTCAGTTTTCTCAATGCAGGTATATTAAATTAGGGAGGTAGCTGGTTAGCCAGGCATGATAACAAAGGCCCTGATTTTCAGTTGTGCTAACCACCCTGAATTTCTTTTCCAGAGTCTAAGTCTCCTTGGCTTATTATTCTGCCACGCCAAAATTTGGACTTTAATTTGCTGAATTGTGTCTTGAAGTGCTGGTTTCTACACTGTCTGAAGGAAAGGGCCAGTTCCTCCCTTGTTTCTGGGCTTTTCTAGTTGTCAGCCTACTAGTTTGCCTGGGACATCAGCCAGAGCTTGAACACTCATGTAGGCAGTGTGGATGATCCGATGCTCAGGCTCAAGCACAAGTCTGACCCCAGAGTGAACAAGTACTGATGTACTCAGGATTGTCTTCTGGAGCTGCCTGCCCTGGCCCTAGCAGAAGTTGAAGGTGCTTGAAGGGTTGGGGCCCCATGGAGAGCACAAGTGAGAGCCCAAGGTCTGGCTCAGCCTCACTGGCGAGCAGAGGAGACCACATTCATGGCCATCGGGTGTGACTGAGGGAGCAAGCAGTAGAAAACGTGAAGCACTAAGTATGTACATGTGAGCGTAAAATGCAGTAGCTGGTCAGATAGCAGAGCTATGTGTGTTTGAGATGATTGACCGGGAAAATTTACTTGTGGCTAAGTAAATAATAACCTGTTTTCATAAGGCAGGGGTTTGTTTTCCCCTGCTTGTTTGTGAGTTGTGCTTTGTTTGCATTTGTTTTCAATTATATTATTTGTAACTGTTGCATTTTCCTGAAAAATTATAACTTTGGCACATACAGTTGAAAACCAGTTTTCATCTATGTCAGAGGCATTCACTCAAGACAATTAGAAGTGATGTGTTTGCTTTTTAATAAGAAATTAGCTGCCACAGGAAATTATCTCGGTAAAAAAATCGAACAAAGGCTGCCTTTGCTATATGATATATTTTAGAAATGTCTTAGCTTCCTCCAAACTGCAAAAACTATGCCTGTTATTTCAAAATGCTCTGGGGAAAGGCAGCTGAATCCCACTTTTAATTGTGAAATGATAGGCACAGTTTCATGCATTTGGGGGAATGTAAAATATTTCTATTATTGTTTCATCCCTTTCTCCTGATCCCTGCCTCCTCCGTCTCTCCTTTCCCCCTCACTACTCAAAGCAACATTTGGAGCCATTTATCAGGAATACATATAAAAAAGCTTTCCCACAGAGGTTCATCAAAAATAGATATTGATTAGAGGCCAGGGGGAACAGGCTTTTTCAAGAACAGGTTTAACAGGAGAAATTGAGCATTTGATACAGGGGTGTGGAGAGAAATGCTGGACCATCGCCATAGGGGCCGGCAGCTCAGGAGGGAGCAGAACGGTGCTGGGTAGCACAAAGAGATCAAAGTAACAAAAAATGAGCCTAAATATAAGGGGAAAGACCCTGGTACGGTTGGACTGGAATAGAGTCCAAAGGGAAATTTTGGTGTCTGAAGACAGAGACTGGACAAAGGACTGGAAACGCTTCCTGGTCAAGAACTCTGCACTGACAGGGAGACGGATGCATGTCTGTCAGCTCAAATACAATGAGCAGAGACACGGGATTAGTCATGAGCTACTAACTTCCACATGGCGATCCCAGGAGGCTGCAGCACTGACGCTGCCCGTTATAAATCTCCTGTGAAGAAGCAAGGTACCCAAGAAAGATGTTTAGCACACAGACAAAGAGATGGGAGACCCGACTTCCATGTATCTCAATACCACATCCTTCCTAGTTGTCTTCTTTGCTCGGATGATGAGTTTCCTCTGGAGACACTTAATTCCAGGGAGGCATCTCAATTATGTAGATCAGCAAATCACAGCTGTTAGAAACTGCCTCCGGCAAGCTTCTCCCAGGAGCTGAGTCGCCTGTGGTCGGCTGCGCAGACAGCTCTTCCTCTGCCCTCCTCCCCATCCCACCAGACCTGAAAGCCAGTCCCCTGTGCTCCTCGGTGCCACTCCACCAGGCTGGTTGTTATTACAAGTCAAGACAGATAAGCCTCGGTCTGACAGTTCAGAGCTGTGGTTGAAAGAGAGTTAGATCATTATGGAGCTACGTGTCTTTTCAGATTGATAAGTAATGTTTTCATTGCAGATGAGGATGCTCGGGCAATATGTAAGCTACCAGAGCTGTCTTCGCTTCCAGTTTCTGGGTCCAGGCTGTGCTCTATTTCCAGACTGATACTAGATACCAGTGTGCATCAGCTAGCCATCTCCCCTGTCCACCCAACCCTGACAGGCCTGCACAACCTACACAGCCTACACAACCAGGGGATTGGCACCTAGGATATGTGCATAGGTGCAAGCCAGAATACCTATGGGGAAGCATGGCGTAATGTATCACATAGTGATACTCGCCACAAAAACTTGCACTGATTGGGTGACCAGCCCAAGGGAGACGAGGAACAACTGTAGAAGCTGCACAGGAACTCATCTGCAGTTTGAGTTTAAGAGCCATAGCTCCAGGGGGAACTGTCGTTCTGCAGGCCACTGTTCTGAATTAGCAAATAAAAGGGCTCCTGTCCTCTCCTGCCCCAGTGACATTCCTCCATTAAGGGCTTAATTGTCTCAGCTGCCACTGTCTGAAGGAGGAGGATAGAGCGGAGAAAGGGTCTTAGGAAACCTGGTGGAAAACAAAGTATCTGGCCAGTACATTTAATTCAGGAGATAAAAGGGGCTTGAATTCTTAAGTGCCTTGTGTGCATCTGACCTGGAGTCACATTTAGAGTTTAGGTTTCTTTTCTTCAAGATCAAAAAACATTTAATTAAGATTTACTATACAGAGTTGTAACTTATAGTTTCCTGATAGTAACGCAGATCCTTCCATTAAATGACATTTTTAACAGTGAATAATAACCATTCTTTTACCTAATAAATGCATAAAATAATATTTCTTGCTCACCCCCTAACAAAGGAATTTGATGCTGGATCGCCTCCTGTTATTACGCACGTTGGGTATTTTCACTACATCTGAGGAAATAAACCAGACAAGGGTCACTTATTCTGCAAAGTATACTTTAAAATGTTTGTTTGGCACCTTTGAACTACTTTTTTCATTTCACTGCCATTACAGAAAAATACAGTTTCATACTTAATAAACATCAGTGTGAAGCTTTCTATTCTTGTTTAAACAGAAGTAAACTTGAAGACCTTGTCAAAACAAGTAGGTTAAGCTTGACTAATCAGCCTGGACTCATTCTATTAATAGCGAAGGTGGCATCATTATTCCGTTAAGCTTTGTCTAGAATATTGGGGGCAGATACATATATCCATACAGAAGAGGTTAAACCAGATGAACCTTTCCAAAATGAAAATAGAATAATTGTCATTTATTCTATATTTCTTCAGTTTGGCTGAACAAAACAGGACACATGAAATTGAGACTTTTTCAGAAAACTGTTGTTTTGCTTTCTGCAAGAGGACAGTTGCTTTATTATGGCTTGGTTAGGTGGAGTCTGAAGTGATGTTGTCATTCTCATGGAATTTGATCATATCTGTAGCCAAACTATGTGCATTGCTCATCCTATATAAAGTACTTACCAGACAAATTATGTCTCAGCTGGGACAGTAGATGCAATCTGATGAAATGAAGATAATCAGGAAACAAAGATACACTTTTGATTTCTGTCAGTCTCGTGGTAGAAGGACATAAAATTGAAAGAGAGGTAAAATCAGGCTTTACATTTTCAGATTAAGTAAATGCAGATTTATCAACTACATCCAAACTATGATTGATTACCTGGGAACTCACATTCTGTCGCTAGTCACCATTTCCTTCATCCATAACATGAATCACTTAATCCAACAGTGCCTCGTGTAAGTAAGCTAAGTCAGCACTAGGGCATCCACTGACAGCATTTGGGTTTAGTTTTCTTTTTTGTGACAGATTCCTCTCCAGCTCTAACCGATGTGTTGTCTATGGCTCCAAGAGGGAGCTGAACTTTAGATATTTCTGTGCATAGCTTCTCTAAGTGATCATCCACCGTACCGAAAAACCCGGGCACTTACTCATGAAAACCCTTCCCCAGCAGCAGCTTCTCCCTCTCAGCTCTCCCAGGAAAATGTTTCCATCTCTGAATCTTTAGCCCAACAAACAAAAATGCAACAAAATCTTTACCTAAGAGAAAAGGCCTGAGACTGTTGTTTAGGTATTGCTTTTAGCCACCAGCTGGGGCAACAAACTGCAACTGAGAGCTGCTATCTATTTACTGCTGAAACCATAAAGATAAGCAACTAGGACAAGCATCCCAAGGTCCCAAGTATCTGGGGTTTAGGTAAGAGCTGCGTAAGCCACCCAGAGCGCAGGGGCATAAGAGAAAAGCCTGTATTTTAGCCTGCATATCTCCAAAAGATTAACGCTGTCACAGAAACATTTTCTCGTGGTAGGAACGTTGAAACATCAAATGGACAAAAGATCCCCATCTCCCCAACAACTGTTGTAATGTTGTGGAGCTATAGGGCACTTAGATCTCTGTGTTTCAATAAAATAATTTAATAATCTTTGCCACAGTCTTTCGTTGCCACCTCATGGCATCTATACTTTCCCTTTAGTAGTATAATAATTCACTGCAATGATTTCTTACAGGTGTAAATTTCCATGACTTGAGACCTTGAGGAGATCAGATCCATCGCATAATTTATGGGAACATTAATGAGAAAAAAACAGACTACAATTCCCCATCTGCCTGAAATGTTTATGTTTAAAGAGCTACATGTGTAAGGGCACAGTGGATTAATAAGAGGGATGCTGTCACGTAAGTAGGTAGTAGGGACTCCCTACTTTTCTTACAGGTTATTGTGTTAACAAAGGACTTACCACTATTGAAGCCACAGCTAACCTCTGTTCTTGCTACACATGACAAGTATTGTAGTGTCTAAGTCAGGCTTCAGTTCTCACATATGCAAACAGATTTAGGATTTTTTGCTCACTGAAGAAGTGTACACACTCGCATGTAATTCAGAATGGAACAGCTACCAAAGAAATCATAGTAAAAAGTAATGCTCTGTGACACACAGCAGCATTAGAAAATAGCGGTTGTTTTAATTGTCAGATTGTGTCCAAAACCCACTTCCAGTTTTCCTGAAGAACAGAAGTGGTTTTAAAAATGAAAGATATGTACTTCATTTTGCAACATATTCAGAGGTATGAACATCAGATGAAGTACTCTCTTAGATGTTCTCAGTGTTCAGGCATAAAAATAAAATATTTCAATTTAAAGAAGTTTCATGCTTTTGTACCCACAATTGCTGATAGCTACTGTCTTTATTTGCTCCTTCCTTTAAATTTATATGGGGAAGTTCTCTTCCCATTCCCTTCAGCTAAAGGAAGAGCTTCCTTCCTGTTTTAGTTTCAGAGCTAACAGATGATATTTCTTTTTTTCTTCAAAGAAATTAGTTTAGAGACATTTTGACAGAAACTTCTTCAACAAAATGCTTTTGCTTGTACCCAAAGGCCATGAGCAACCAATATGAGTTTATCTTCAATACCAGGAGAATCTTCACATGTATAACCCCGTCAGAAGGATACTCTTCTGGCAATCCAGCAAACATTAGTTAGGACCGGGATAGTCATACAAAGTGTTCACTTACCCTTCATGCATCTTGACTTACAACTGTTGCCAGAGCAGGGAGCAGTTTAGAGAATAAAACCTTATAATCTACTTATTTCAACACTGGCCAATATTAAGGAGAAATGTCTATCAACAGTCTTCCAAGTGGGAGCAGATGAGCAGTTGCATCCACTCTATTATGAGCACTTAAAGCAGTTGCTCTTTGCACAAAAAAACCCCCAAACACATAAACTTTACTCAACCTATGTTTGTAATGTTTGCTTGCAATTAAATAGCATTTGCTAAGCATAAGCCTTGGTGTTTGGACTTACTGCAAAAATAGAAAAGGAATTTTTCATGTCATGAAGAAAACAGAAAAATTAAATTTTGTCAACAACTCACAACATTCATCCATATCATGTGAAAAGTCCACTTAAATGTGGACATTTGCCAGAAATACCAAGTCTATACCCTTAGCACATAATTTTTCTACTTCTTCCTTTTCAGCTGGGTCCTTTAAGGTCTTGCTCTTCCATTTCTTATTCCTTGTGTTCCAAGTAGCCAAGAAACTGATGGTAAAATGAAAGAGATTTACTGACAGACAGCTCCCGTTTTGTGATTATATGAAAACCCTATTTGCACATGCAACTGGAGGCAATTGTATTAGGAATCCAGTTACGTGGCTGTGTTTGCCAATGCAGATTTTGCAAGATATCCTCATAGCCTTGCCAATCAAAAGTTTTCCTTAGATGTTCTCTACAAATCATCTTGCAGTTTCACTGCAGGATGATTCACTCTTTCACCGAGAGCTGCAGCTAATCCCTCTAAGCCAAAGGAAGCTGTGCTGATCATGTCTGTATGGCAAAGATGGCACTGTCCAGGGAGGGAGACTTCCCTGGAGAAATCCTGGGGCTGGGAGAAGTGCTCATGAGATCTCCTACCTCTTATAGCCCTTATAAAATGCTTTTGAGTCAGGGCGGCATCATGATATTGAATGGTATTAGGCTGCAATAGCGATATCACCCACTGGGTAAGAGACTGTGCTATGCTCCCACCCTTAATGGAGCGGTCTGTCCTCACCAGGGATGAGGAGTTTTGACCAAATGCCATTATACAGGTAAACATATCCTCCTTGCCTAGCTTTTCTAGTTTCTTTCATTGAATGAGGTGTTTTCTTCACCGTCATGCCTCTAAATGCTTTCATGTTGATGCTAGCACACTGCAATGGCTGCACATTGCTGATATGATCACAATAAGGTAGATGTTGTCTATTCTGCTAAAGCACTTGGTATACAGTGTATTTTGTTGCATTTTATTTTTATTCAGTCCTACACAAACAAAACAAATCTGAGTAAGGACTAGAGGAATTTAGCCCACCAGTAAGTGCCTATTACAAGTAAATGCGTCTTCCTATCAGATAATGTGCCAAGCCTAAACTCGAGAAATAGAGGCATTCACTGGATTGTCTAGTTTCTTGTTAGCTCTTCTTCACGTAACCCAGAGTATTTGCAGAGCCCTGGCCTGCTCTGCTTTGCCTGGAGTATTGGCCATAATACAGCAATAACTGCTTAGCATACCCAAGTCGTACTTAATTTTAGCATCTTCCAGGTTAGTCAGGACAGGAAAACTTACACTGCCTAACGTGCCAGAAATAAAGGTATTATTTCTGCTCATTGTCACATTTTCCTTAACTCCAAGTTTAAGGCCACCTGCTTCACTGCTTCCTTCATCATATTTTCTAAATGTGCTTTCTTTCTATCTGTTTGGATCATGGAGGTAATACATATTGGCTGAAAACTTTCGAGCTGCTTTTCCAAAAAGTAAGATCTGCTTTTCCATTTTTTCAGTGTATATCTCTTTAACTAGAGCAACCTCGCAGAGAAGTCATAAGGGAGTTTAATCCTAATGCCTTTGTAACCAGTTGTACAAAAGGAAGTATTTAGAGATGGAAAGTACCTGTTCTCCAGGCTCAGGCTTGGATCTCGATATATTGGGCAGAGAACATTACCAGTCCACTGTCTGGGGAACCTCCTGCTGGAGATTTCTGTGGAAGTCATCTGAAACCATAGGGGTTGCACAAAAGTAGCCCTGCTATAAAAGGGCTGGTGTTTGCAGAGGGGTGGCTCACTTGCTGATAGATAATGCACTTTCTTAGGGGAAATAGCCCTCCTGCCCACTAAAGGATCCTTGAAAAATCAGAGGTGGTAACTTCAGTCCTTGGATGGGTTGGGTGATATTTCCACTGAGGAAAGCAAAGGCAGTCCCAACATACAAGCCTTGGGGAGAAAACTTGGCTTGCAGAGTACATCCCATAGGAGCACCTGATCCCAAGCAGTCTCCTCCCAAAGAAACCTGAGATGCTGTTCTTGAGTTTGGCCACAAACTAAATGGTGTTATTTCTGGATAACTTTGCTTCTTTTTTTTTTTTCAGTCTTTCTGAGAATTTTGTGGGATTTTGCTACTTCCTTGTTATCCACCAAACATATGTCAAAACTGCTTGGTGTCTATTAGCTTTTTGTTCTGTGCATGCGGACGGATGTGAGCAAGATTGCTTTGCTGCTGTCCTGAGCAGTCCTTGCAAAAACAGCTGCTATGATGTCAAAAGACACATTAAATCTCTGGCATAACAAAAGAGAATCAAAGTGACTTATAAAAATATGTTAAAGCCGTGTTATTTTCCCAACACACACATGCCACAGTATTGTAGAAAATTCCTTAAGCAACAGAAATGGAAAGAGAAACAAAGTTTAACGTTTCGGTGTCTTACTCAGCAAAGTTTTCTGAGGAAAACAGATCAGCTGAAATAGTACACTTTGTTAGTTTTTCCATATTCTTTATTCAAATAAAGATATGTGAGCTACATATGTTCCTGTTTAATTTGAAGATTTTATTCTAAATCCCTTTGATGTACATTAACTTGATATTTTTATTTATTAGTTATTGAAAAGAGTGACACACAGGGATAATGTTGAATGTGCCGTAAGTCAGTGCAGTCTTTAGTTTGTAGAGATTTAATCATCTTTGCAAGATTTGTAGAGGGAGGAAATATCTTTTATTAGCCTAGCTGCCATAGTTGGGAAAAAAGGACACAAATCTAAAAGCTTTGCCCATTTTTCCAATTAAGTCATTCAATCTAATGAAAAATAGTACCTTTCTTGTACACTTAAATCACAAAAGCTACAGCAACAACAGTATGACGAGACAAAAGATTAATCATTTGTGCAGACATGGCCACGAAGCTATGCAACCTCATTGTCTGCATCTTCCCTTCTGCCCAGAATATGAAATATGGTTATTGCACTCACAGCTAATGATTTTATTAGAAAAGGAGAGGCTGTAGTTGATGCATTTCATGAGGGAAATGAGCATAGGCAGATAAGACTAGCCTGTCTCAGCCTCATGTAGCAGGCGGGAGGATGGTGTGTGCAGGACAGCTGCAGTAATGCACAGCACATATGACCTGGAGCAAACTCTCTGTTTCAAACCCTGAGCGCTCACAACAAAACAAAAAAAAAAAGCCCGGCTCTGTGACAGTTGTTTAAGTATTGCTCAGGCTCATGAAAAGACGCGGGATTGAATTTGAGTGACAAGTTCAGCCTCTTCTTAGGGCAAAGGTTTGAAATTCCTTTACCTAATGAGTAATTGTATCATACCACCCCTGCTGAGCTGCTAAATAGCAAATGAGAGACATTTTAGGACAGAAGGAAACTAGGAGTCCTTTCTAATTAAGTGTGCCCCTTTCTGAGTCTCTAGATAAATTCCACAATACTTTTTAGCCCATACTTGCATACCACACCTTTTTCTTCCTTCGCTGTTTTTCCTGCATGCTCTATCCACTGCTCTGCAGGCAGAAAATTCCACTTGAATTCCTTTTGTGTCTGGTCATTCCATAGATTAAATCAGAGCCCCTTGGTTTATTATTAGGAATGCAATCATCTCTGCTATCAACATGTCTCTGGACCCTTCCTATTTCTATTTCCACCCTTAAGGTTCCTTCAAGTCTTTTATTTTATAAAGTTAAAAGCCCTATTTCTTTAATCTTCTTAAACTACGATCTGTGAATTTATGCATCATCTGGTTTTTCTCCAGCACTTTGTCTATGCTGAGAAACATACAGAATGCCATGAAGTGTGCTCGGTTCTGCTCTCGATGTATCGCCACTTCTCTCAGACTTCAGCTAGATGTGTGCAAGGCCGTGCTGAGCCTAGGAGCCCTGCAATGGCTAAGGTGCTCTGTAACTGGCTTACCACAGACTTGCACCCCATAGCCTCTACGCCTCTTGGTGAATCGTCCCATTTCTTCTTTGTGTCTTCATGAACATGCCATTGTGCTCTATGCCTTCAGTTCTCCTCATGTCCCCCATGCTTCCCACCATTGCAATATGGATAACCCCCTCCACTGTCCTTCAGAGACCCTAAATCTTTTAGGCAGCACAAGCTGTGGCTGGCTCGGACATGCCTGTGTGCCAGCCGGCTAGCTAATGTGCATGTGGGGATGGGTCAGGTGGCCACTTTCAGACCGAACAAAGGCTGAGCTCTGTCTGCATTCCCTTGAGGAACAGATGCTCCTCTGGCTCTTGTTTCTCTACGCAGACAAATGGTTCAATGAAACATTTGGGAACTGAACAACTTTGAGCCCTGTGCCCTTCTGCCGAATCTGATTGAAACTGGTGAATTGCATTACAATCTTCCTAAGAAAAGAGTGATAGAAGACACACAGATCGTTGTACGAACAGGCTGCAAAAATCATGTGGGAATCATTTTCTTAAAAAAGAAGGCTAAAAACCTAATAGCCTGGGTGGAGAATGACATCAGGGAAGCTGGATTTGGCTTCCTGATTCTGAGACTCAGCCTGTGCCTTGCCATAAATAACGTTGCTGACAGGCAGTTTTAAATTGCACAACAAATGGACCAGGGCAGGGCTACTCGATGGAGCAGAGCAAAACACATCCCTTGTTCTTTCCTGCTCCTTGCTGCCAGATGCCTCCTCCTCCCCCTGCCCTTACACAACCAAGTGTAGAGAAGAGTATCTGAACTAGCAGGCTTCTCCTGTCCTGGAGGGAAAATACGTCCTGATGGTTACTGTACCCCCAGGTCCCCTCGTGCAAAATATAGCCGACTTGTACAAGTGGATTTTGGGCAGGTTGCAGCAGCGCTGACCCCTCCTCATCTACAGCCAGCTCTGGTGCTGGTCTGGGTCTGCTTCTTGTGTGTGGTTTAGTTCTGGTGCACCTAAAACTTCACGTGCTCAAGGTGGTGTAAATCCCTGTGGTAGACAACAGCTACTTGCAAATTTTTGAAGGACAGATACTAAAATAGTGAATGCACAAACTGAATAAATGGGTAAGACTGGAAAGGGAGGGAGGACACTTGTGAGGCAAATTCCATAGTCTATGGGCTCTTTGCAACAAGTTTAACAGAAACTAGCAGAAATTTTCTGAGGTCTTTGTTATATTCCGTCTTCCTGGCACCTCCTCCATGAAATTGAGCTCTTTTGGCACTGGAATTTTGTCACTCTTCAGATATTCTAATTATCTGCCCTAACAGGAGCCTGGTTTCCTAGTTCACTGTTTCTTTTTCCTCCCTCGAGACTATTTCTGGCATCTGTTTCCACATCATTATGTGAACGCTGAGTGCAAAAATGTTTTAGCAAGACTCTACGTAGCTTATCAAGTAAATACAAATATGTAAATCATTAAGAAAATCTACTGTCTTTTTCACTGTCCCTTCTTCCCTTTAGGATGAGCTTGAAAAACGCTTTGTAACATGTATGGAAAACTTCTGATTTCCTCTCCCTTTTTTACCTCCTTACCTGACACACCTGATGTGAAGCATCACTGGCTGATACTTCATTTATCTGCTCTTGTCCATTTAGAGCGCAGTCCTCGCTGATGGTGATGGGTGTAGGAAGGGAGGGAATGTGGCACCTCACAGAATTCATCTCTAAGAGGTGAACCAGAAGTACTAAAGAGATCTTGAAGTCAGACTTTCAGTCTCAGGCAAATTTTGAAAAGAGCAAGTTGAAGTCATTGGGATATTGTAACTGGACTTCAGGGATTTCAAGGACTATTTTTAGTTAAGCTGAAAACTCATCGCAACTACCATAATACTGTGTATATTTGCAGTCTCTCATACAATGGATACAGACTCCTTATTCTGCAGACAAAATTAAAGAATGGTGGTATGGGTAGATATACAACATAGTAGTTATTTAAAACATTTCCTTTGATGACTGTCCCCTTCAAACTTGCTTCC
>NW_008824108.1:127302-136294 GCF_000699105.1 Pygoscelis adeliae | reverse complement strand
AGACATTTCATACCCACACCTTTAGCTGTTTCGTGCAAATATACTGTGCCAAGCAGAGGCACTGAGGGCTTTGCAAGGCTGCCGCGCAAAAGAGAGGCCAGGGACAGTCCCAAAAAGGAGGCAGGAGGAGCAGGGCTGGTGTGGGGAGCAGGGGGAGAGCAGAGCGGCTGCTCCTGTGCAGCCAGAGGCAGGCAGGGGTCTCACCAGGCCTCCCTAGGAGGGCTGCCCCTGCCAAAACTGCCACCTCGCAGGCTGTAGCAGAAGCAGCAGCGAGTCTGTCTGTCCTGAGCTGTGGCCCAGGTGAGGGAGGCACCCAGGTCACCGTCATTTTGCCATGCAGATGCTCTGCCCCATCAGCTCTCCACTTAGCCGCCTGCTGCTTTCCCTGACACAGGCAAAGAGCTGCTCCACACCTGCTTTGCCCTCGCTCTGTCAGGTTACGCTAAACCAAAAGCCAGCCCCTCAATGTGTGCGTAAAAGATGTCCAAACACCCATTTTTGAACTCCCAAGTGGGCTTTATATTTTCTTTGCTGTCCCTGCCCTGTTTTAAAAGTATGTGCTGAAGTACACTGTGTCCACAAAGAGAAACATGCCAATTTAGTAAAGAAGATAATTAAGATTTTATTGAAAACATACATCAGGAAGAATGTCTACTTAAAAACTGCCTCCCCACACATAAATACAGGCTCTACCTTTTGCTTACAGCTCAAGAAGGAGCAAACAATGGAGCAAGGATTTATAAGGAATGCCTATTAAGGACGGCAGTTTCAAAGAAAAGTCTGAACTGCAGCATGCAGAAATACTAATGGTGTCATGAAGTAGATCAGAGTTGCAAACAGACTAGCTGCCTTTTCATGTTCGGAAATTTCACTCCTGGCAGCTGCTACTAGCTGATTCCCCGTTCTGCCCTGCCCAAGAGGTGTATATGTGGATATGTACACATAGGTCGAAGTAAAAGGAAAAAAAAAAAGAATGGAAAATACTTTGATCGTAATGGGAAAATGTCCATCTCACAAGTTTTAAAATGGAGAAATCGCTATTTGCTTTTTCCTCACAAAATAGAAAACCTTTAAAATGTAAATATGTGTAAAATAGGCCCAAAAAACCCCCTTTAAAGAACAAATTAGTTAGTTCTGTGGCATCTCACCAGGCTGTGGAATTTATGAAAACCACATTCCTTGGATTCTAAAACATTGGCCATCCCCGCTGTTCTTTCAAATAATGTTGATTTTGCTGACTAGTCTCTCTGAGAGCCAGCACAGTTGTTTAATTGTAAGTAAATAATCTCGGAACAAATCCATGTTTGACATACTGTCATACTAACATTTACTGTTTTGCAAAAGGGATTTACTTCAAGGATATTGAAAAATTCCATTGGTGTTTAAGAGGAGTAGCAACTGTGACCCCCTATAAATTAAAATGTTTGACCCTGCTATATGATATAGATGATCCAAAGTATTTCACATGTTCAGATCAGTAAAGGCAGAAAACAAACCCTCCTTATGAAGGTGTGGTATTATGTTCACACAAACATCTGCAAGGGCTATGGAGGTTTACAAGGGTTAGCTATTTAAAGCTGAGACTCTTCAGCTCACGTGTAACCCTGATACCTTCTTTGGGAATGTATAAGGTTGATTATAAAGGTTTACCCTTGCAGATCATATTGCCAGGAAAGGACATGTAGGCCACATTCAGAGCCGCTAATATAGCACTTAAGGAGGACATTGGTGCCACTGTGATGTCAAAGTTCAAGAGCTTCATGGCCACTTCAGACCACCTACAACCTGAGGCTGCCAAATCCTAGCGTCCCGTGTATTCAAGGGAAGAAGGAGTTATGAAACCTAGGTTAAAAGCCTGGAACGGACAGCCTGAGCATGGCCCACTACTGCTCTTCCAAGACCCTGGCAGGGCAGGCTGGGATCATACAGGGACTCAAGGTCCAGCAGCCCCACTGCTCTTGAACGTAATGCCATAGTAGTGGTGGCACCTAAGACAAATGCCTGTAGCAAAGGGTTTGCTTAGCTGAGATGTCACAACTCTCCTCTGTCAGTATAAGCCAGGATTTAGCAATCTAGCATACCAGCAAACTCTGAAGAGCTCATCACACTCTTGAATGAGGACACCATGGTAGCAACATAAGCACAGCAGTCTGCATGGCCCATGGTGCCTGGGAGCCCTGACACTGCAAACCTCTGAGCCTTGCCAAGGACCTACTGACATCCAGGACAAGGCAGATGACGTGGTATACCTGAAGTGCAGACTCACCTCCAGGGATTACAAACCCGTACACTTATGGGATTTGTATATATATGTGTATATCAAATACACAATTGAATATTGTGGCCAGTAATGGGAAGGGTGCTGGGCTGGGGAATGAGTGTACCTGAATCCCCACCTCTCACTCTGAATGACTGTAAGAAGCTGCTTTGTGTGTTGCTTTTTTCCATCACCAGCATGAAGATACAGATCCATACCTCCCTTTGGGAAATTGACGTTTATGGTGTCATCATCGCAGTTGCTGTTTTCATTTCCATCGGCACTACTTACGATAGCTCTTGTTTAACATAGCCATGGAAAGAATGCATCCTTTTCTAGCACGGCCGCTGTAATATCACAGTCACTGTACAACTTCCTTGAAAAGGGGTGCAGAGCTCATACGAGTTGCAAAATGCGATGCAAAATGCAAACCTGTTGAGCAGAGTTACCCCAGCAAGATGCTCCATTAAACCAGTGCGCCTTATTCAGGCACAGACCAAATTCTAAGCGTGATGCAAAATTCCCAAAGATGTGTGTTTTGGCTTTTTAGGTGTAGGCTGGTGTTTGGGGGCTTTTAAGAAGAAAGCTTTGCCAGGTTCTCTCAGCCTTAGTCGCAGTGCTGAATGCAATGTGCCCACTACCGTTAGGTGTAAGGCGGCAAAAAGGTGACAGAACTTCGCTACTGACTTCAGACCAAGAACAATTTTTCATACCGTATTTTTACATCGCTGAATACTTTTTTCTTTTTACTGTGCATTTATTGTACATAGAGATGAGAGCTTTTGCCCGTGACATATTTTAGTTCTAACCCCTTTGATATTCCCATTATAAAGAAGTAGCAAAAATGGCTTATTGTGAAAAAAATTAATAGAAATATTCATAAGAAACAACAAAAATGTTCTGTGACTAATGAAACCATTTAAATTAACTATCCAGATGTCTAATTGGTCCTGCTAGTAACAAGTTTGCATTTGTCTGAAAACTCAAACTATTGAAGTACAGTCAGCATGATAGAGGTGTATGAAGTTCTGTTTAAATTCTTGGCTCCTACAGGGAAAAACTGTCTCTGGATTTGCGTACGTCTGTTTCTATCTGAAACTAAAACCCAAAGAAGCAGGAGCTGGAACAGTTTTTGGTGTTGATTCAAGTGGCATATGAAAAATCAGGTCAGTTCTCACTGGATCAGTACCAATTTAACTATTTCCAGTCAAAAAAGTTATGATGCTTGTTATTAAAATGTTCTTGAATGGAACTGCGTAAAAACTCCAGAGTGTCGAGCCAGTTCTTTTGGACTTGTGTGCTACCCATGGAGAGATCACTAATAAATGCTGCTAACAAATTTGCCCTTTGCGACCTCATGCTGTGAAGTTACCACAATAATTAAAAGAGTTCCTATATCAAATAACAAAGCCCTTTTTTTGACAGTGGAATGTGTAATGTTTGTAGACTTTTCTCTCCAGTAAGCTGTCAACATTTTCAAAGGAAAACAGGAAGACGTCTAGTGGGGAGATCACAAGGTAGGGAGTCAGGAGGTCTAGGTTTATTCCTGGCCCTGTCACCGTCTCACTACATGACACACGGCTCCTCATTTTCATCATCTGCCACCCAACAGCGCTGTTTCTTACAGACTTTGGGCTGTGCTCTGGGTGCCGGGGGCTGGTGGGCAGCAATCGGGAAAGCACCGGTGGCAGGAGATGTTCGCAGTCATCCAGAGCTCCTGGGCACCTCCAGCAGCATGACTTTTGAGAAAACATCGACTGCCTCTAAAAAAACCTGTACAGTGTTTTGCCTCTCTGCAAAGTTCAGCTGCTTTGCAGGGAATATTAACCACTTTCCCATGAATGCATGTACTGGCCACGAAGGTGCCATTATAATAGTTGTCATTTAATCCAATGTTTGTCTTAAGCAATAAATTTTCAGCAACAATCCAATAATATTTCCATGGGATCCCAAATGGCTGCTTCTTTTTTTTTCTTTTCTTTTTTGAGGCTGAATTAACAGTTACGTAATATAAGGAGGTTTTTTTCTTTTGCTTCATAAATGACTTTTTGTTAGGCACAGTGGAAAAAGAACACCATATAACAATTCAAAATGAAGCCATCTGGCTTTGTGTCCATCTAACAGTGTTAACAAATATCCCACATCTAAAAGAAATATGAAGCACTATTTCTGTGGTATGTTCATTTACTTTACTTTGAAGGAGCATAGCACATGCATACATATTTTAAATGAAGCGCATATATCTTCATTTTTTTCCATGGCATTTCATTGCTTCTTTGCCTGTGTTTCAGTGACCTTGCCCTCCACTGTGGTGAGCCTTAAAAAACCAGAAAGATGGACAAATTCTCCCAGCCATGACCTTACTGTGCAGCACCTCTGTGTGGGCAGCCAGCAGAAGGTAAGTCACCCAGCCATGACTGCAGGAAAACTACTTTACATGAAGGGAAAAATGGAGGGAAACAGCAGTTATCACCAGGACACAGCTATGCTATAAGTTCATGCCCTTAGTTTACTTCAGAGTAACTTATTGGCTTGTTTCGTACCCTGATGGGTATACGCTTGCAGCATGCAAGCATATTGGATGATGCAAGATAAATATGCCCCCATATGAAAAATGTCTCTCTGTCTGTTGGCATTTTGATATTGCTTCTTGGAAGAAAAAGAAAAGAGCAGAAGGCATTTCAAGGTTAAACTCATGCTACTAGGAAAGTCTCACAATTAGTCTACACCCAGTGTTCCTTAATGTGTGGTCTCCAAGACATCAGAAGGGAGACTGCGAAACATTGCGAAAAAATTAAAAAAACACGCGCGCACAAGCATATTCCCACAGATGCAAACAAGCAAGCAGGCAAAAGGGGAGAAAATAAAACTAATCAATGTGGCTTTGAAGCCTAGCCTTAGTATTTGGTTGTAGTGAAAACCATTTCGGCAACACTGTGCAAGGTGATCCTTGCACTTGTTTTTTCCCCCCCAACCCATTAGGTGGTACTTCAGTAAGGAGGACCAATAAACACTGGCAAACACCTTTAGTGAAGACACAACTTTCACCAGTAAATGGAGTTTTGTGCTCACTCAGTAAAAGGACTTCACAGAACAACATAAAAAATACACACAGAGTTTGTGGGGATAAATCTCTCAGTTTGGGAGTGTTTATTTTTATGCTCCTTTCTGATAAGACATAGGCCAACAGAACTTCACAGAATGACTCTGGCCTTCCACCACAATGAGCTAGGCCACCTTTGATGAAATAGCTCTGCTAGGAAGCAAAGATGGGCATCTCTGTAGCTGCAGCTGTATTTTGGTTTGGAGGGAATTGCATCCCTCTTGGATTCTCCTCCAGGAGATAGAGTCCAAGAAGAAAGAGTCCAAGGAGCCTCTTGCCTTCAAAGACCAGGGCCAGGGGCAGCCACTGGCAGCTGTGGGACTCCAGCAGACGTGAATAGGCTCTGTACCAGGCTACAGGCTCTTGTTCTGGGGATCCCGATGTTTGCATGTACACATACACGTGCTTAGCTGATGCAACTCTGCTGTTACTATCAACAAGCTTTGCTTCTTCTTTTTCATGACCATCTGCAATTTTGACTCATTTATTCCAAAACTGTGCAGCTAACTCTGCCCAGCTATCTAAAATTAAAGATCTTAGCTGATCTTAGTTGGCTTTTCCTTTTCTTTTTTTTTTTCCCCCCTTACTGTGGTTTCATTAAATTCTGTCCTCCTTTCTGCTCTTGTGACTGAAAGAAGCTCATGCAGGTGTCCCAAGACAGGGGAGAAGAGCCCAGAAATCCTGTATGGTGTCATCTCCATGTAGGCTAACGGGTCTGAGAGAGCATTGAAAACTTCTGTGTCTCTGCCTCAGACTTTCTCTTTTCCTCAACTGTGGTGACACAAGTGTTTTCTTTGCCATTAGCTCACCATGTGGGAATCGGTGGCTTAACATGCATAACAGTGCAGCAAAAGTATAGAATACGCTACAAAGCTTAATGACAAAAATATGTGTAGAATCAAATAAATCAAAATCTTACTTTTGGACTGGTTTTTGTGGGCGGAAGGTTGTTCTTGCATTTCATTTTAAAGCCTTCATTCATTCCTGCAATAGAAAGCTATCTGTTTTGTTTCTAATTTGGTCAACTTCACACAGTTCTTCACATGCAACAGTCTAGAAAAGGCAAAAACTACACTAACTACATTAGACAACAGATTTAAGATTCCTCTTTACTATCTTGTTCCTTTATCCGAGACCTTTTTTAAAAGTATGTGATGTTTACAGTTTGACAGAAAGTAATGTCTTTTACTCATCTTAGAGGGCTTAGCACCAGAGGGCCCCATCAAATGGATGTTTCTTAATCACACAGCCAAGCAGTTAAGCTGAAAAAGATGATTCTTTTTAACATAAACTCACAAAAATATGTCTTGTCGAGGCCTCCCAATATGATGTAATACAAAAAATATATATAAACATAGGAATTATTCAGTGAAGTTTTGCAATCCTGACAAACTATCCATTATAAGATGGATCTTTTTCCTGAGAGGGAAAGTTAATCTTAGCATCAGAACAGAGCCACTGTCAAAGTAAAATAAGTGAAAAAGGGGCTGTATTTGTTCACAAGTAGCTCAAATTTGTATAGACCTTTGAAAAAGTTGCAAACAAAGAAAGTCTGTTGAATGTTGCATCGACATGTAGAGAACTGCAGTAGAAACATTAAGACTGGTATGAATGGAGCAGGAGTGGGAAGGTCGGGGTGGGCGACCACCTGAAGAAGCAGCAGGGGAAGGTTTAGGAGTGCAACAGCTGCCAATGGTGACTGGATTAGCAGCCCATGAAGATCCCAGCTGATCTGTGTGCAGCTTCGCAGGGCACCCAGACTGGGAGATACAGAGGTGGGACAGGCTGGAGTAATTAATAACTTTCGACTCCTAGATGGTACAAAAGAGGCACATACAAAACCAGGTCATTGTCACCAACCTAAGAAGAAACCAGGAGATGTGGGGAGGACTTCATAGGTGGCATCCCTTGCCCAACCTGCCTGGGAGTCCTGACCAGACCACCTGGGTACTCACATCTGGATGCCTGAATGCATCCATTTGGGTATACACCCCTCGTGGTGCTTGTCAGCATCAGCATATGTGGCACAAGAGTGTGAGTATGAGTGAAATTTTGCCAGTGTTTCACATAATATCACCTTCCCCTCTATATGGCCTTGCCTTGATCTTTGCTAGATTGTTGCTAGTGTTGCAACATTATTTCCTACAGATGTATGGGAAATTCTGGCTTTCAAACAATTTTGTGTGTTGTTATGAATCAGCGATCACTCTGATGCCTGCTTGCAATGAGCACGGGCAGGTTCCAGCACAATTTGCCTCTAAGACAGATACAAAGAGGAGTTACGCATCCAAACCCATCGTGTTTGTTTAACTGTATTGGATTTGCACGGTTTCCCTTTCTGCCAATAAAATACAAAAAAAGGTAATCCTCTCAACATGCAGTGAAATCCTGGCTCCACTGAAACCAGTGGCAGATATCCCATTGACTTCAGAAGGGCCAAGATTTCAGTGATGGCTTCTGGTCTTCCAAGCTGTTGAATGTGAAAGTTTAAAGCAAAGGATGTCTGCAAAGATGCTGCCATACTAGGCTCTCGAGAGCTAGCACCATCAGAAAGAGCAAAAGTAGTAAAACTGCTCTAAAAAGAGCATCTTCAAAGAGCAGTAGAAGTTCAAGCAGATTTTTAATAGCTTTTAAAGAACTAAACAATACCCACTCCTATAAGAGATGAAAAGTAAATAGGATCTTTTCCGTTGACTTTAATGGCAACTCAGTCCACCTCTCAGGAAACAAGCAGCAATATCTACATCCACGTCTGCATATGTCCTTGAAATGTGTTCATTTCCTTAATACACAGGTTTTAATAAACTGCCATCCTGTCTTAGAACAGTACCTAAAATACTGGCTGATTTTTCCATCAAAATATTTTCCAATGCAATAGTGCTCTTTTCATCGAAATGGAAACATTTTAAAATATGTTGATACAAATGAACTCCACCCCCAAAGGCTTTCAGCACAAACATTGACTATTTCAGGAAAACAAAATTCATCATACATTATGAAACTTCATTTCGGCATTCTGAAATTATGTTCCTATTTGTCTTGTATTTATTTTAAAATAATTTCTATAACTTATGGCATATTATACATTACTGCAGTTGGCATATGACAACATAGCATACTGTAATACAAACTAACATCATAGCTGAAACATTTTATTCCCTTATTGGGTGGTACTATCTTTTAAAATCATTACTGTGTGCTGCTTTCTATCACTGAATGAAACCTCTTTCCTTGATCACGGTGTCTCCTGTTTTTTGCGCAGAACTGGTATGTCACTCCCGTCCAAGTATTTCCTGTTTGTATTGGAACTGAATAGTCTGATAAACGGTTTCAACCCAACAGAAACAGGGACAGTTACATCGAGAAGATAAAATGCTTCAATGAGTAGTAAACAGAAGCCAAACAATGATTTTTTAAAAATAATAGAATATAGTCCCACTGGAGTCATAAACTGATTTCAAAATACTAAAAGCAGCATAAAGTAATATCAATATAAAAATGTAAAAACATAAAATAAGAAATACAGCAAACATTTAAAAATTTTAACCCAAAATTTCAAACTTGAAAACAAAATTTACAATTTTCTGAATAGATAGTATTTTTTAAAATTTCTGTACCATGGAGTGTAGGGA
>NW_008824108.1:124199-127262 GCF_000699105.1 Pygoscelis adeliae | reverse complement strand
ATGTTCAAATGTAATTTCACTTTTGATTCAGAATAAAAACAAATTTTTAATGGCAAAATTTCTTGAACACATAAATTCCATGTTTTGATCAGGACTGGTATTTACACAAACAAGTTAGAAGAAAATTCCTCTTTCCAAAAAGCACCACATGGCTATAAAACAGCATGAGTCCGAGCAAGCATTTAATCAAAACTGTTTAAATTCAGAATGGTATTAATAAACCATGAAGGAATTCAGTCATTGTTCCAATATCAATTCATATATCATCACCGTGTACAGTGTAAGATTTCTTAATAGCCAAAAATGCTGCCCATCAGCATAATCGGGAAGCACAAGTCAAAGTAAAGCCATGAAATTATGTACAATCCATTGCAGTTCACTCTTGCCAAGAAAAACATTAACAAAAATATTGGCTGCATGACCAATTAATTCCTGCCAAAGGCTTAGCGCATCGGACCGTGAACAAGGCTCTTCACCTGCGATCCCCGAGCTCCCTAACCCCACGCTGGCTGCACATCTGTCCAGGCTTGGGTGTAAATGAGATCAGACATCGGTTGCTGACAGTTTATAGGACAGTTAAAGATGTTCAGTTACCAGAAAACCTGCAACAGCAGGAGGAGAGAGTAGCTCTGAGGTCATTCAGCTGGTTCGGTGATGCCAGGGTCTACAACCAAGTGAATATGCCTGAATATATCAGTCGTAAGGGTGTTTTGCATGACCAGCATAAAGTTGGCATAAAACTAGGAAGAACGGAGACTTTAATGTATAATTTAAAATGTCACAAAATGATCCACTCAATAGGGGTCACCTGGACACATACAGGTTATGAACTTTCAGCTTTCGCGTTCGTTCTTTGCAGTTATTAGTTGCAGCCTTGTTTTCACAAGACTCTTCAGATTCAGTCACCTTTTGGTAAGAGTAATCCATTACGAGAACTGCCACCACCCTGGAAAAAGCTTCCAGTGGTATAAAATGTTGCAGCCTACTTGGTTAGCAGAGCAGATCATAACCCAGTGCCGCATTCTTCACATTTCAACCCCACCATATAAGAAATCCATTTCAAGGTTTCTTGCCTGGTGATTAGATGCCCACATTGCTATGTCAATGGATGAATTAATCTCCTGCATTATCACCTCCTACAGCAGTTGTGTTTCTGGGGCAACTACCAAAGTCAGCAAAGAAGCTCCAAAGTGCAGAAAATGGAGGGCTCACAGGAGCAGTCCGCTTCTAGCTGGATGAAAGAAGTTGGATCATGGCCATGCCACGTAACACAGGACTATGTATTGTACCTGGTATCAGTGTAGAGAGGATTTTCATATTTCATGGATTTAAAGTTGAATTGGGACTGGAATCCGTTCTGAGAAGACATAAACAGGGTTACAGACTCCATATTTTTCAAGTAACTTATGCAAAACTCATGTTTGTGATTTAGCTTAGCTCCAACAGTTCCTTACAGGCACCTAGCATGCACAGCAAATGCATTGCAATCAGTGGAAACTGGGCCGTTACTGACCTCAGTAGGACCAAGACGATATTAGTGCTCTGCCATCTTTCTAAATGCGTAACTCTCCTCACCCAAATGAATACCTCCAACACTATAACAAGATAATTTATTCTGAATAAATAGAAAAGTTGGGGTTTACTGTAATTATTTCCTTTTTTTAAAGCTTGGAGCTAAGATATTAAGGAAGTGGGTACATGGGCAAGCCCAGATGAGCACCCAACTGTACAGCTAAAAAGACTGGCATTAGGGTCCCATTGTTACTTGGGACATTTGTCAAGACACGTAAGTACTGCTTTCCGAATGCTTATACATGTTTAGAGCCTGGCCATCCATCAATTCATCACAGTTGTCACTTCTTCTGGAAGATGTTGAACACTTTTTCTGAAATTGGAGGTTGCACTTCCATGTCCCTTTCCTTCACCCCAAGGCTCCGAAAAGGTCTGAGGCGTCATGAAGAGTTACCAGAAAGCATTGTTAGTCAGAAGGAGCTTACTCCCTGCAGGAGGGGGAAATGAGAGGTGGCTGCAGTTACGGCCAAGGCTCTGCTAGCTGACTCTTATTTGCTGGCAGCAGCTCAGTTCCTCTCAGGCAAGGTAATGTTTGTTCCTGTAGCCAGCAAATACAGCCAGTTCTCACCCTCATCCCAGGAGGCGCTGAGCTGCTGCTGAATCAGGGTTACACAAAGATGAATGAGCCCAACGGGAAGGGGCAGGGAAGCAGAGACAGCTCACACTCATAAAATGAGAAACACAGAAGAATTACAGAAACGATAAAATCCATCTGCACTTTGGAAGGTCCTTCTATCAGCAGAGCCTGGGAAATCCCTTCCCCCCAGTAATTCCTCTTCTATATCATCCAAACCTCAAATTCCTCCCTGGAAATGAATGTGGATGGGGCTATATTTCCCTGTGGTTATTGCTGAATGACTCAAAACTTCCCCCTCCCTTTTCCTGTGAGACCAAGGGGCTACATCAACCACCAGCAAAATTTTGCATTCTGTGTTTTAGTTCTGTGAAAGAAGTAGCATCTGGGCCAACAGGACATGAAAATGGCTTACAAGTTTCTTTAATTGCAAACATAAATACCATCAATACATAAAGTAAAATACAGTAACATAAAGTTAATCTCTTTGGCTGGGTTGAGGGAGGCTTGCAGGGGTAAACAGAAAGTGTACGGCTCCGTAGCAGATTCACTCAGATGTCCTGCCTTTACTACAACATATACTATTGCTTCTATGAGCTGGGCCAAAGCAAACTGCCTCGAAGCATCCTTGCTGTATTGCCACAAACACCCCACACCGAATGTACGTTAACCTGGGCATATCTCCAGCAGGTTCTTCTTAGGACTTGTCTGGTAAGGTCAAGGGAGAGAAGACCACTGTCAGGAGCACCTCATAGTCTCCAAGCTGGACTGCTGAATGTAGCAGTGCCAGCAGATGCAAGGCTGAGCAACGACTTCGTCTTGGTCTTCACCAACAAGGTCTCTCAGGCCTTTGTGCTTAGCAGCAATGGTCAGGGACAAGGTAAACTCAAAAAAGGGGCAAAGAATTGAGTCAGTGG
>NW_008824108.1:112543-123926 GCF_000699105.1 Pygoscelis adeliae | reverse complement strand
AACTGGGGAAAGCTGGCGGGGGGGGCCACTGCTCGGGGACTGGCTGGGCATCGGTCGGCGGGTGGTGAGCAATTGTGCTGTGCATCACTTGCTTTGTGTAGTATTATTATTATCATCATATTATTATCATCATCATTTTATTTCAATTATTAAACTGTTTTTATCTCAACCCACGAGTTTTTCTCACTTGTGCTTTTCCAATTCTCTCCCCCATCCCACTGGGGGGGCGGGGCGGAGTGAGCGAGCGGCTGCATGGTGCTTAGTTGCCGACTGAAGTTAAACCATGACAGATGTATATAAGTCCATGGAACCAGATAGGTTTTGTCCAAGGGTCCCAAAAGAGCTGGTTTATGTCATTGTAATATGTCATTGCAAGTCATCTTTATCATCTCTGAGAGGTCATGGAGATTGGGGGAGGTCGCCAGTGATTGGAGAAAGTCAACTGTTGCAAGCATCTTCAAAAAGGGCAAGAAGGACAATCCGGGAAACTACAGGCCAGTAAGCCTCATTTTAGTCTGCGGGAAAATCCTTGAGCAAGTCTCATTGGCTTCTGGGCAGATGAAGCAGAAGGTGGTGACTGGGAACCAAGGGTAAATCATGCCTGACCAACCTCAGTGCCTTGTGGTGAAATGACTGGATCTGAGGATGAGGGGGCAGCAGTGGAAGTCACTTACCTCAATTTTAGGAATGCTTTTGATGCAGTCTCCCACAGTATATTTGTATTCAAGATGGGTTGTTATGGTCAAGATGGGTGGACTATTAGATGGATGAAGAACTGGCTGGATCATCAGGCTCAAAGCGTAGTGGTTAATGGTTCTCTCCCCCTTGTCTGGAGACTAGTTACAAGTGAGATCTATCCTATTTTATACCTTTATTACTGATCTGAAGGAGGTGATGGGGTGCACTTTCATTAAGTCTGCAGATGAAACCAAACTGGGGAGTGTATTCACTGTGCTTGGGAGCAGTGATGGGACCTAGGCAGGCTGGAGGAGTGGACCAACAGAAACGTTTTGAAATTCAAGGACAAGTACAATTTTCTGCTCCTGGGATGGACTAACCTACTGCAATGGGACAGGCTGGGGACTGAGTGCCCGGGGAGCAGCTCTGCGGGAAGGGCCGTGGGGGCTGTGGAGAACAGTGACATGAATAGGAGCCAGCAGTGCGCCCTGGCAGCTTGGCAGGTGAGAGTAGCTTCCAACAGGGAGGTTAGGGAGAAGAGGGAGCTGGGCTCTTCACAGTGGTCCAGTGGTCCATGGTGGGAGGACGAGAAACAACAGGCATGAGTTAAAACAAGGGACGTTCAGACAGGATATAAGAAGAAACTTTTTCAGCCTGAGTACAGCCAGGCAGGGGCACAGGTTGCCCAGGGAGGCTGTGCAGTCTCCCTCTTTGGAGGTTTTTCAAGACCCAACTGGGCAAAGCACTGGGCAACCTGGTCTGCTCTCACAGCTGACCCTACTTGGAATAGGAAGCTGGACCAGAGACCTCCTGAGGTTCCCTCCAACATAAATGATTCTGTGTTATAATTTTGCTATCCAAGTAATTTTTTGTTCTCTGATACTTCTGCATATATTTGGGTATTTGTTTCTTTGCAAGTACTTTGACAACATCCATTTAATAAATAGAAAAATGGAACTTTATTACACAGGCAAGTATCTCAAGGGGAAAAAAAGAACATTATAAGCAGACCAGCTGCCTGTTGCCAATTTTAAAGTATACTTCCTAAAGTGTAACGCAATGCAGAACTAGTAACCCTCTTAAACTCAGAAAATTAAGTGGCAACAGAAGAACCAAACCCTTCCATACTTAAACCTATAAACAGCCCCCAGCAATAGTGGTCAGGCGGTGCCTCTGGTGCCTTGTCTTGTCTTCCTTCCCCTGGGAAAAGTTTCTTGCTTGCGTTGCATATGGCACATGGGCTGAACACGGTGTCTACTGCTGCTCCATGCTTCACACTCCTCCCTGCAGTTCTCCATTGCCCAAGGAACCCCAGAGATTTCCAGATCATAAGGGAAAAGTTTGAATGAACAGGTGTTCACAAACTTCTTCTGCAGTTCATGCAGATTTTGACAGGTTTTGACCAAAAATTGCTCTATCAACAAGCATATCTGGTCTCTTTCCATGAAGAAAACAGTATTACAAATGACAGCATGAAAACTCTGCACTTCAAAGTGTTATTTTATAAATGTGTAGCAGAATCCTTCCCTCTCCATCCCAACCGTCCCTGCAGTAACAACAGAGCTGGTGGGTAATACGGAGCTTTGCTCTTTGTCTCTGTGCTTTTGCCTCTCTGGGAGGCAGAGAGCTGGCGGCCTCGCTGCACTCTGTTAGCAGCAGCAGATGTGTTGTTGCCAGAGCATGAGGGAGTTTTTTCAATCCCAATACTCCCCTGTAGCACCTGCATTGAAATGGGCTAGTAACAGCACTTGTTTGCTGAACTTTAAACTGAAATGCCTGGAATATCCTTTACACAAGACTCTGCAAGCCAGCTGCACACTGAGCAGTCATCCAAGTAGAGAAAAAGATTCTGCCTGGGGAGGTCTGAGTGGCTAATGCAGAGCCTGGAAGCACCAGCTGAAGGCCATAACTCATTGCTCAGGTAGGCTTGTAGGTAATTCTATGTGGATCTCAGAAAGATATGGATGCACATATCTCATTTCTCATAAATTTCTCAAGTAGAGAAAACTGACTTTTCTACTGGGGGAGAAAGCTTTGTAGGGCTTTTAGAAGACCTGACAGCCTGGAGTGACAAAAGAAAGGTCAAAATCATCTTGTTCCCTTGTGTCCTCTCCATAGATATCTCCAAACACATTTTGGGTTATATCTTCCTTTTACAGGGTTGCATGATAGATGGAAGACTAAAATCACTGGCCACTATGGTCATTCTTTCTTCATTCCTCAACTGGTTTTGGCCTTTCACTAAAGTTACCCAATACTTTCCATTATAAGGACCAAAGTTCAGTCATTCTAGCTGTAATTTCTCCTGCTGGCTGGATGCCTCTGGCTGATTTTGTTTGGACTTCTTTTGATAATTTTTTTGGAAAATTTTCAGTCATTTCCAAGAAAGAACCCAGGGGAAAATGTATATATTGTTGTCTATGTCAAAAACTTGTAGAAGTTTTATTTTAAAAACTCTCATGTCCCAGGCTTTGGAGCACAGTCCTGAAATCTGGTGGGTAGATAATCTTTGCGCCTGGAATGGTCTTTTCTCTTTCCCAGTGGAAATCTGCACAGCGTAGAAGCAAGATGTCAACCACGGATTTGTACAGTGAAGAAAACTTTAAGTCTTTTAAGAGCTCCGCCTCACTTGTTGTAAAGGTCAGAGAAGAGGCAGGGGGAAAAAGAAATTCTTATTTTCAAAGCTGGTGACTTCAGCACTAGAGAACAAGACTCTGATTCTGCCAGGAAGTGTCTATGTGATGTGAGCAACTGCGCTGGGTCTGGCTGGGCTGGAGTTCCATTTTCTTCACAGCAGCCTGTACAGTGCTGTGGTTTAGATTTGTGACCAAACAGTGTTGATAACACACCGATGTTTTTGCTATTGCTGAGCAGTGCTTGCACAGCACCAAGGTCTTCTCTGTTTCTAACTCTGCTGCCCCGGCCAGTAGGCTGGGAGTAGGCAAGAGGTTGGGAGGGGACAGCTGACCCAAACTGACTAGGGAGATATTCCACACGCATACCTCATGCTCAGCAATAAAACAGGGACATTTTTTTTCCAAAGTAGCTGCTGCTCGGAGACTGGCTGGGCATCAGTCTGCTGGTGGGAGGTGATGAGTGATTGCCTTTGCATCAGTTGGGATTTCCACCCCCCAGCCCTCCCTTCGCTTATTAAACTGCCTTCATCTCAACCCACGAGTTTTTCTCACTTTTGCCCTTCCAATTCTCTCCCCCGTCTATCTGGGGGAAAGTAAGCGAGCAACTGGGTGGGGGCTGAGCTGCCACCGGCTGGCCTCAACCCACCCCAGCAACTCACCGACATCTAGCTCATCCTAGTTTATCACTACCCATGTTTTTCTCAACAGCCCTGATAGGAACCCCATGGAATCCTTTGCAGAAGAGCTGTGTACTCACTTGCCATGGAAGTCAATGGGATCTAGCCTCCAAGTGTGTAAAATATTGTGCATGACTGTAGCTGGACCGTCAGGTTTGTGCTATCAGCCACACACCTAATGTCCTGATCTCTCAATCATCCACGTGCGGGATTTGGCTCAGAGTATGCCAGGGTTGCTCTCGTACATGGGGAAAGCAGGGAGAGGAAGGGCAGAGGCAACATCGTGTGTAGCTGAGTCTTGTAGGGCTGTGACTAGGACTTTTAGCTTGGCTTGCAAAGTGGAAAGTGGAAGGTGCCCTTGGGTGTATAGTGTAAACATCGACTGTAACACTGAGTACCCTGAGAAATCATAGTACTTCAAGTGATTCACTTCTTATGAGAGGATTACTTTTAACTTTAATCTCACTGTGGCTCAGTCCTATAAGACGGAGGTAATAACACTGGAGAAAAAATTAATACACTATTATAAACTAACATCCACATCAATACTTTTTATCAGTAGGAATAAATATGTCTTGTCATAATTCCAAACATATGCAGTAAGTTAAGGTTCCATGGGAAATCTTTCTCCTGCCATTTCCTAGCTTGCGAGTGCTCGATTTCACCACCTCAGTAATGTTCTTTGACAACAATTATTTGTGTGTGGTATTTATGAAGTTTGACAAAATGAAAAAGACATGGGATCTTTCCAAAGCTTTCATTAATATTTGCAGTGAATATCTAATGCCCTGTAATCTACCTGAAAGAAGACAGAAATACTGCATCACAAGCAACTGTTGATAATATGATCTCAGAAGCAACATACAAGGGACTATTTATCGCTACCTATCTTTTGGTTCGCTTGTTCCTTTTGAAGTCAGTTTACTCTAAAAAGCAAGACCAATGTAACCCTGGTAAATACGACTAAAAAGACTTACTAGAGTGGCTATCTTTTATTGTCATTATGCCCCAACAAGCAAAACTGCAAAGGTTCAACATTCTACATAAACAGTAATTTACATAAATTACAGATGTGTTCTACGTAGTGAGCAAAATACTTTACAATTGCAATCATGATGTTCCCTGATTTTCAAAGGGTTTTTTTCTGTATTTTTTGGGCCAAATTCAGAGCTGAAGAGTTGTAATTTAATATTCCCCTGAACCTACTTACACCCACTTGTTGAAGCATCAGGGAGTCCTGGTGGGTGTAACTCACAGGCTGAAGAACCAAAATATATTGCAATAATGTTAACTTAATGTAGGGAGGATTCACTGTCTTTTTATTTGCTTTTCTTGCTGTGCTCCTCTCCTGTGGCCAAGCAGTATAAAAGCCATACTCACTTAGCCTCTGTTTGACTCAGGTCTGCACTGCAAGGCAAGAGGTCAGGAAGACCATATGTGATGCATTTGGACTTGCCGTGTGGATCTATATTGCCATAACCAGCAAACCTGGGGAGCGGACGCACCTGAACCAAGCTGTGTCGGTGTCTGTAAGCAGATTACACCGGCTTCCGCTCCCTCTAGTGCCAGATGGCCTTACGGAGACACCTCTGTGCATCGCCTTACCTCTGGGAGAAGCTGCACAGCCAGACTGTGCTGAACACGCCCAGCTGTCCCTGAACCCCAGGTGAAATGTGTGGCATGTAACGACAGCTGGAGGACACCCCTCCGGGCTGGCAGAGCCCAACTCTGGGTTCCTGCTTGCCGGCTCCCACTGAAGATCACTGGAAACTGAACATCATTGGCATTTGGACAGCCTCAAAACACGGCAAGACCTTTACCTCCCCCCATCAACATGAACCGAACCTTGGCCAGTATCGTTTTGATACACTCCAGCCAAAGAGCTGACCCGGTTAGACCTCAGGCAATCGGAAATTATTTCTGAGGAAATCAGAATTATTTTACTCTGTGTGTTGAAAGAAACACACACTGTGAAGTGTTATTACTAATGTATAAAAATCTACTTCTGCAAGCATCCTAATAAAATCTGGCACTAATTATTTGGTCTTGCTTTTGCTGTCTTCAACATTTGAGCACTCTAGCAGTAATGGAATTACTTTTCATTATGTGAAATTTTGTTGCACAAAAGTTGAGTATTTTATTGGTTTTAAACATTCAGCAGACGCAACAGCTACAGTTGTTTTCAGTAATTTTGACAAAATACTGTGCAAGGAAATTGGTCTATAGATTGCCAGAATAAAATTTCCCAAACTTTCTGAACCTGAAATAATCGCTCTTGTGGTGCTCAGTTGCTGGCTGAGGTTAAACCACGACAGCTCTTCATTCAAAATATGAATAAAACCCATAATGATGTGTTTCATCAAATATCAAAAATATAGAAATGGTCCCTAAATATCATCTGCAGGTAATTGTAATAGCTGTACTTTTAATTGCATTCCAGCATTTTGCTTTTCTTTAGATTTAGGGCTATTCTAGAGCTGCCTCATGCTATCCTTCCAAGAAACCCACGTTCTCAAAGAAAAAGGTCACAGCAATTGAAAGACAAGAGAACTGGCACATGGGCCTTTGCATGATCAACATCCAAACCACAGCTAGAACAAGTCTGTATCTCTAAGTAACTCTGGCATCCTGAAAAGATAGCCAGCTGTTTTGCTGCCTTCAGAATCTCCTTCAGTTTCCCAGTTAATCACAAAATAGGAAAGCAAAAACAAAAACCAACCTTGCTTGTCAGAGTCAAGTCTAGATAACTAAATACTTTCAAATTATGATGCTAATTACCTAGATTAAGAAAAGGCTCATCTGTGGATTTAACAAAATTATTAGTAAATAACTTCACCATTTGTTCAGGATCATTTTCAAACTCATTACCCAGACCCAAGGATAATGTCTTTACTCTGGGCACAGATCCAAAATGGTCATTAACAACAATATGAAATTGTTGTGGAGAAAAAGATTTATCATTAAAATATGTTATAATACTCAACTCTTACTTTTCAAATGCACATTTTGTATTGAACCCAAATGGTACTTAGTTCAGACAAATGATCTTCCACATATGGTTCCCATGTCACATGCAGTTCTCCTCAATGATGCATGCAATTCTTTTTCAGATTTTTTTATTTAATTATTGCCCTTTGTATCTCATCTGGGCTCAGGCAATGAGAAGGCTGCCAATCAAAAGAGAATGCCATACGTACCTGCCTCCATGTGCATGGACCAAGGCTTCCTCCAGCATCGCTCCGAGACTCGCCAAATCGCCAAATAGCTTGTGGTTGGAGGAGAGAGGAGCGATGCTGACAAAATCTTGTAGGTTAGGTTGTGGGAAAGAGCCAGGTGAGGGTAATGGTCTGTTGTGAAGTGGAATCAAAGTGAACAGGAACTGTGCACATTACTTCTGTTTTTAGATCACTTCAGCGAAGTCTGCACAATTTATTCTAAAGTGCATACAGGGAGATTAAATTTGCATCTTTTTCTTTTGGATTACTGCCGAATTTGAACATGTTTTGCAGAGTAAAAGTGAGTGTGAACTGTTATAAGTGAAATTTCTTGGTATTCAAGAGAAGACTGTAGCAGGGAAACAATGAACAACACGCACGTGGCTGATAAGTGTTTAAAGTCACACTATGGCACAGGGACTTGGGTACCTTATTTCAGCATTTCATGAATAAATTGTAATAGTTCCATATAAACAAGCCATATTAAGCCAATACGTAAACATTTCTAAACAAGGATGATTTGTTTAGATCCTCTAGACCTTCTCTGAGCCTGAATCTGGCTGCAATGTGGGATCACTTTGTGACAGGCAGCCCGTTGCGGTAGTAAGCTGTTATAGTGTTATTATTGGATGAAAAAACAGGCCTCATAATTTATGTCCTGAACTAGAGCAACAAAAAAGTCCATAAAATGAAGTATTTCTGTGAAATTAGATTTTCCTAGAACACAGTCTAAAGTTTCCTCAAAATAAAAGAATATGAAAATACGCTTGAAACTTTTTCTGAGAAGATCAGTGGTTTTAACCAGAGAGGCAGTGTAATTGTGTTTGGCAAATTTCACCATAGCTTTAAATGAAACTCGAAGAGTGTATAAAAAGTTCAAGCTTGTGAAGGCCCAGGACTGGCAATGCTAGTAACATATTGCACTCTAAGTATGTACATATTCTGTGGTTCAATTACCTTGTAGGAGTATCTCTTGATCCCCATGTAGTAAGAAATGGAGATAAAGCTTAAGGTCTGGGAGGTCCAACTTCACGGGGAGCTTGCACCTAAGCAGAAATAAGAGGGGGATTCTGAAAGTAGCACCTGTTTTAGTTGTTCGGGGTCAGCATCTGTCTGAAATCCAGGCAGTGGAAGGATGCTGGAGAGAGGCTGCTCTTGTTAGCTTAAATCAAGCATGCTGGGGTATGTGCACGGTAGGTAGGGCCAAAATTTGGGAGAACTGAGCTCGATTTCTTTTCAGGCCACAGGTTGTGTCTCTGGGCGATTCCCAGTGTCCTTGTGCCTGCATATCCTTGTGGGCAGAGCTCACAGGGCACGGGAAGAGAAAGGGAAAGATGCCCAAACCACAGGACAACCACACCGTCTAGCTCTGAGCAGCCCCAGTAAAGCGATCCGTTTTCATCCAGAACAAGAAACCGTTCAAACCTTGGGACCTGTGACGCCACTGCCAACAAAATACTCCCAGCAGGCTGGCTGGAAGAAGTGCCACGGGGCCTGCCGTGTCTCTGTCAGCATTGCCCGCTGCAGCACCGTCCCCCCGTACCTTTGCTGTAGCCTGACCCAGGGATACCAGCACCATTTAGACTGCACCCCACAACCCACCTCCTGCAGGTAGGATGAGATGTCGGAAGCCAGGCTAAACATAAGGCAGGTCTCCTCTGGACCTAGTGGCTGAGACCATCATTTTCAGAGTGTTCATTGAACAAGAACTGGAAATGTGGGGAGCTGTTCATACAGGCAACTGAAACAGAGACAATGGAGAGACTGGAAAGCTGAATCCATTTGCGGATGGAAAGGGACATGATCTCACTGATTTTTAAAGCCAGTATTTCTAAACTATGCCACTCAGTGGTTGGGGTGGGGGCTTTTTGGATCTAGAATTCTCCTGTTTAATCAAACTGGTTTTGATGAAGAGACTCTATGCTCCATAATAGCAATAATCCACTGATATTCAGCTCATTAAGTATGCTTGCTCAATTACCCCATCTCCATGAACCATCAACAATCTGCCTTCCCCTTCGTTAATCCCAGGGTTGATAAGTGGTGGCGATAGTGTCTAATAGCTATACCTTCTTCTGGTGGACGGAGATGGGTCAGTGGGAAGAAACAAGGAACACTTAGTTCAGAAACCGAAACTTCATATACTTGGGTTTAGAGGAAAGATTTGACACGTTCACGAGTTTCCTGAATTTCTTTACTAACACTAGATTTTTAAAGTAGTATTAGTAGAAGCTCATCAGCCATTTAAATATATAATGTATTGATAAGAAATCCAATGTGGAATACAACTTACACGATTAAAAGAGAATATAGAAGCTTACTTTAGAAATATGAAGTGTCCCACTATGTCCACAAATTAATAAATATTTTAAAGTCACAAGAATGGAGGTAGATCTCAGGCCTAATGAATCAATCGTAAGCTCTATATGAATTCAAAATACTCGTTATTTTTCTTTCAATTAGTAAGGAACATGTTTTCCTCAGACACTGCAGTTCACTCATCAGTCTCCTCAATTTTTGGTTGCTATCCTTCAGTTCGCTAAGGTTACTGTCTGAAGAATTAGAAACATGTTATCAGTTACTGCTTTTGAGGAATTTTCTAAATTCCTGCACAGTCCTGCTCCTTGCACATTCCCTGATGACACGGGTTTAAAGTCATGTTCTTCTTTCTTCTTCCTTTTTTAAAGCATTCTTTCAGCGTTGTGTTTTCAAACAGAAGTACTTTCTCTTTGGAGAAATGGAGCTTCACTATTGGTTTCATCCAGTCCATGAGAATTAATGGAAAGATTTCTTCTTGGAAGCATACTCATGGGCTTTGGATCAGAGTCTAGATAGTTTTTAGTTTGGGAAACAGAATGATATTGATTCTTCAAAACAAAAATTGTGAGATAACTTAGAATTCAAAATAAATCGCACAACTGACCAAGCATTAATCAGTCTTATAAACACTGCAAGAGCTGTGGTCCTAATCCAACACAACACTACAGGACATCCGTAATTACCTGATGACTGTGTTCAGATTTAAGTGTTTTACTCACAACTTGTACCAAAAATAGATATTCCAGTCAACTACCAGAGCATAAACTAAAATCTGAGTCAAGTCTCTTTGATATCTGAGCCCTGCTTTAAAGCAGCAAATGGCTACTGCAGCTGGTATTCAAGTATTTTCGGCAATCCCAGACTGAAGGTACTGCCTCCGAGTCAGCGAAACACACTCAAGCGGATGTCAACTCAAGTCATCAGACCAGCTGAAGGAACTAAAATTTCTGTCCTTTAATTTTTGCTCTACGATGATTACTTTTTGTGGATTTAATCCTTCATTCCTTGCTCAGGCAAGATCACACCCAATAGGTTTCCAATGCTTTTCGACCTGGTGTTAAACTAATGCTGTGATACTGCACCATGACCTTTCTGGTACGTTACGATCCTCATCGGAGCCGTAGGCCCCCCGAAAAGACCACGCAGCATAATCATTTCTTCGGGCATCCCCTCATTCAACAGGCTGTCATACCAATGGTTGCAAAGGCAAAATCATGTGCACCTCCTCTCTGCGACGGGAAAGACTCTCTGGCGCCTCCGCTACTTTGTTTACCCCCAGAACAAATCGGTGCAGATTGCAGTAGCTCTGCTGCATCAGCACTGACGCTAATAGTCAAAACTGGATCATCTTATCACCATCTTCAGTAGCCTAAATATGGGCAGGTTTGCAGAAAATCAAAGCGCGCCTTTCATGAAAACGGGAGCCTGGAAACGATCCGTTATTCCTGGCAACATCCAGAACTGGAGAAATAAAAGACGACTGGCCTGTATCTCCCTAATCCCACAAATATTTACACACATTCTTCAGCGCGTGCGCTGCGCGCAATCCCATTGAATCCAACGGGACTACTCGCGGCGCTTCCCTCAGCGCCCGGCTGGACTTCGCACGTCCCGCAGCCTCTTCCCAGCCGACGGATACGCACCCGCAGCTCCGGGCTCTCCCGTTTGGCACGCCGCGGTGCGAGGCGCGCTGGCGTGGCGAGCCGGGGCGGTGCGACGCTCACGAGGGCGGCTTTAGCCGAAAACCCCCGGGTGCCCGCCACGTGCTTGGGGCGGGTTGGGAGAGGGCCGTTCCCCCTGCCGGCAACACCACGTCCCACTCAAGCTCCCCGGTCACCGGTGGGCGCCCTGCGAGTCC